>NW_027469113.1:600000-900000 GCF_051020765.1 Lasioglossum baleicum | reverse complement strand
GACATCAGTCAGTCTGGCCCAAGCCAGCGAAGCGAGCAGACGTGTCGATCTGCGCTCTTCTAATTCGCGCTTCGACGTTCATCGACGTTTGTTCTACTATTCTATTCCAAATCCATTCCAATTCAATTCCTAAATCAATTCCAATTCTAACTCTTACTAACTCATACTCCGTATACGATTATTACGTTTAATTCATTCATTATTATACTACCAAGTTTATACTCAAGTGTACTCAACGTTCTTTATTTCAATATATATATTATATTTTACCAGTGCTACGTGAAGTTAATTTCCACATCATTCTACTAAATCCAGTGACAGTTTCTTTTCGAAATTCGAATCGTGCCCTCGTTAATCATACAGAACTCGGCTTGGAGGTCAGTTCGTCCGCTCCGCTGAGAAGTAGTGGTTGACGAGTAGACGTTTGGAAATAATAACTTTCCAAATCAGATAAACGCATTTAATATTAAGAATAAATAATTGAGCTCTCGCTTACGTGTTCAACCTCGGTCACAAAGGGAGAAGCTTACAGCTCCGCCGAGGCAATACGTCAACGAGGTGACACTTAGTCAAAAGATTATCGAAGTTAAAGTGACAGTTTGTGAAAGGAAACATATCAGTGTCTAAAGTGAAGTGACTGTTTTAATAGTGCCCTCGTTGTCGCACGGTGACCCGGCTCGGAGGCCAGTTCGTCTGCTCTGCTGGGTAGTGCCGATTAACGAGTGGACATTTTCGAGTCAGGTAAATTACCTCTGGCCAGCGCCTACGGGGAACCCCTGGCCAATTTTTCTTTCACGTTTGGGACTTAGACAAAATCCGACAAAAGGATTTTCAGAGTATTAACTCTTCCGAAACAGTTCCTTCCATACCTATCCCTTATGCGTCGTACACGTCGTGCAGGCCGAAAGTATCAACAGAGATCAACCACGCGGATCTCTCGCGTTCCACGCCTGTCAACGTTACACCAGCTGCCCGCTATGAGATCATCGATCTCATAGACATCTCTGACGACGACGACGACGCCAGGAATACCATAAACCTGTCAAGTGACAACAATAACCCGCCTGCCGTTCGTTACGAGGTCATTGACCTCGTCACCATCTCTGATGACGATGACAGCAGGAGCACGATAATCTTGCCGCACGTTCGCTGCAGGATCATCAAGGACGAGTACCTACCGTCCAACAGACGCATTGTCGTGCGTACCCAGATGAGATCTGTCTGGACGACCCGTTATACCAGACCCATGCTGACCGACGAGCTCAGCTCCTTCAACAGTACTATTAAGATACAACAACTAACCGGTGAGAATTCGTATCTTTTGTAACCCCTTTTGTTCCATGTCAACTCACCGCGTTCGTTGCGTCAGCGTAGAAGTATCGCCATCCGCGTTGACTGCTAGCGGGTGTCGGTCTCAAATGACTATCGGTGTCCTAGCGCATATGACTGCCCGTCTGGCTGTCTTGGCGTAAAAGACCGTTTCCTCTTCAATTCCACGTGCCGCCTCCTGGGGTCATCTTCTTTGCCTAGGACGTGGGGCGTGACGTAACACCACTAACGTCGTCCCGAACCGAGCAGCAGCAACTCTGCCAGATCTTCCCCACCTCGAGGACATCTGTATAGAAGATCCGATGTACGACACCTACTGTCAGTACCGCCAGTTCCTGCTGTGTTACGTCGTCCGATGTACGACGTTGGCCTTGTACATACACTATGTATTCAAGGTCTGATCTGCATAAGATCCATACACCGTCCCCTAGACATAAGAGCATATTATTAAGATCTCATATATTCTATTGTTCTAATCCTTATCTCCGTCTCTATCCATCACCATAACTTCACCTTGATCAACACCTTACCTCAGTTTCAACCCATCACCACGACACATAATGCAATAAAGTATTGCATCACTCTGGAAGCATCTAGAAGCTTCTAGAAACGTCGAGAAGTCCAAGGACTGCTGCATCAGCAGTCCCACGCTCGTAGAGGGCAATAGGACAGCCACGAGACTGCAGCATCAGCAGAAATGCACGTGCAGTCCCCGGGAGCAAAGACGCTGCTGCGTCAGCGGTTCTCCCACTCCGACGACTGAAGAACAAAGAGACTGCAGCGTCAGCTATCCCCACTCCGAACGAAGGAGGCAAGGCAGAGCAGGCGCTTGCATCAGTCCGCCTCCATCTCGCGACTCGAGCAGTCCGCCTCCAGACAGCGACTCGAACAGTCCGCCTTCAGCCAGCGACTCGCACGGACATGCCAGTCCGGCTTCTTCCGACTTCAAGAGCAGACGTGTTCAGTCTAGCTCCGCGAAAGTGAAGTGTGTCGATCCTTCACTCCTAATTCCAATTCCAATTCCAACTCTAACTCAACTCAACTCAAGTCCTAATTCTCATACATTATTCCTATAACATATTACAATATCCATTATTCATTAATCCAATTACTACTCCTATTATAATACTACTTACATATTGTATACCAGTGTACTTACCAGTTCTTATTTAATATATCGTTGTTATACCAGTGCTTCGATCTTGTTATTCTTGTGTTAGTTCAACACCATCTTCCAATTCAGTTCTTGCATCGAATATATTAAACTCGTGACATATCCGGACTTGGTCTAAAGTGCGCAGTGGAAACGCTGAGCCGCCAATAAGGAATTTGAAGCGAGTCATAGAGAAGTTCTCGTGCCACGTCTAGAATTGGTCTAAAGTGCGCAGTGGAAACGCTGAGCCGCCACTATAGACGTGAAGCGAGTTAACTACCAAAAAGGTTAATAACAAGTGGAAGTTCATTTTCATTATATTATTAATATTCCATCATTACTATTCCTTACCTATGCGACGCCCACGTCGAGCGGGACGCAAGTATCAACTTGCTAAATCGAGACGCGCGTTGAGAAATAAAGCGGTGCTCGATCAAATCATTGCCACTACCGAGTGGACCGAACTTCTGGGAACCACCGAGCACATTCCGTGTGACGCGTCCGATTACGTTTCTGTATACGGTTGCCCTTGCAACCTTCCTAAAGAGGTCAACCACGCGGACCTCTCGCGAGCTCCGACGCCAGTTCTACATCCGGTCGATCGTCCTGAGGTAATCGACATAGCCGACGACGACAGCCGAGACACGATCATCGTCCCCAGGGTCCGTTGCCGTATCGTCAGTGATGTCACTCTGCCGACACATCACCGTGTCATTCTACGCTCCGCACCAAGGACCACCAGCGTCAAACAGCACCAGCCTGTGGATCCGCTGCCGAGCCTCCCTCACCTCGAGGACATCTGTATAGAAGACCCGATGTACGACACCTACTGCCAGTACCGCCAGTTCCTGCTGCAGCAATATTATTAGGCGTTAATACAACATTGCGGTGAGTCGTATAATATCTTGTATAATTGCTGAATCCTGTAAACTCACCGTTCTCGTTGCATCATCTCGCGCGTGATTCTTGTCGGGACACTTCTTGTAACCGCGTCGGACGTTCTCTTCTTGACTGCATCCATAGCAATATCGGTTGTCCTAGTGCATATGACAACCCGCGGCTGTCTCGGCACGAAAGACCACTCCTCATTTTAATCATAATATCTCAACCGTCCGTCTGTCACTGTTCTCTTTTCTCTCTCCTGGTACCTGTAACAAAAACACAGTGACGGACGTGACAAATTTGGCGCAGTCGGTAGGACATCGAAGTGGTCGCCGATATTTGCATTAATAAGCCCCGACGCGTGTCAGTACGAAGTTCACATTTCTTAAATCCCATTCATATCTTTCAAAATGTCTCGCCCAATCACGCGATCTCAAAAGGATCTCCGAGCAGATCCTAACGCAGACCTTCCCCCAATGACCGAGGAAGAGCTACTCATATACGCACAAGACCTCGCCCGTAGAGAGCAATATCTCAAAGAGGAAACAGATTTCATTGCCAAATTGCGTCTCAAATATGAAGAAGACGCACAAAACCAAAAGAATATGCTCGACGAAATACGAAAAGAGCTTCGTAACATCCAAATCACGAGTCAAACCCTACGTCAACAAACGCCTACACCAGGCCCTAGTAACGTCTCTAATATGCGGGAACTTTCACCGCCAGAGCCACGCGAAATCCCACAGTATGAACCTACTGGAAATTTCGCTCTAAAACAAGCCGCCGAGCTTGTCCCTAGATTCGACGGAACTTCGTCTTCCGTCCTACAATTCATACGTGCATGCAAACGCGCGCGTGACACCGTACCGGCCACTGCAGAGCGTGCCCTCACAAAATTGCTCTGCAATAAACTCCACGATCGTGCTTATGCCGCTATAGAAGGCCAGCACATATTCACAATTTCTGCACTATGCGAGAAATTACGAACAGTACTGGGCCCATACAAATTCGTTGACCAGTACCGTGGCGATCTCGCGAGTGTACTCCAAGCTCCAAACGAGCACATCCTAGACTTCATCAATCGCGTTAAAGACCTTCGAACCGCGATTCAAGATGCCACAGATATTGGCCTTGATTACGAAGAATTAGATCGCTTCGTAGTAGATTGCTTCCTACGAGGTCTCCTTCCCCAGCTGCGTGCCGAAGTGCTTCATTGCCCTTCGCGAAATCCTGCCACTGTTTTCGAAGCAGCCATCTCTGCTTACAGGCAGTATGAGTCAGACCAGACTCGTCGACGAGAACTGATCCGCGAAGAAAAACGAGTCAGCTTCTCTGATAACCGGCCGTATCGCCCGCGTTCCACGTACGAGTCCCCTCGTGACATTCCAGAGCGAACTCAAGAACGCCGCGATAACAGACCGGACTCGTCTCAGCAGTCCTCAAGAAACTCAAACCGGGACTCTTATCGCTCCCCGACGCCGCAACGGCGATGGGAAAATAATCCTCGCGACCAAAACACGTACCGCGATGGTCGCACAGATCGCCCTTCAAGCTCTAACAAATTTTGCAACTACTGCAAAGTCCCCGGGCACGATATTCACGAGTGCCGTAAGCGCGCTTTTAATAATAATAGGAGGTCGGGAAACGAGTCCGGCCTCCCGACCGAAGCCAACCCAAGGCGGGAGGCCGCATCTTCAACTCAAACTACAGCCCGCACCCAAACAGCTATCCGGACGAACGACCAGTCCGACGATTCGTCTCAGCAGTAAATCTTGCTGCAGACTCACCAATCCCGCGCGTAAAAATCTCCGCCCCTCAATTACAAAAGAAGTGTGAATTTTTGTTGGACACGGGTTCGGAGATCAATTTAATTCGTGCGTCAAGTCTAGAACCAAATCTACCTATAGATCATACGAACACTATAGAAGTCCAAGGAATAACCGAGGGATCCATTCCAACTCTCGGTCAAATTAAAATACACTTACAGGGTCAAAACCCTATTGAATTTCATGTCTTGGAAGAAAACTTCCCAATTAACATCGACGGAATCCTCGGTTCTCCCTTCTTCAGAACAGGAGCCGAGATCTCCTTTGCGAATGAATACATTACGATAGGAAACATTCGGGTTCCCTTCTCGAACCCTTGCGCGCCCACGGCTGAGCCTCGCGATAAATTGGCAGCAGAGGTTATTTCAATGCCTTCGTCTATGACCAACGATCTCGTTAAAACTCCAGCCGCCGAGCGTGAGGAACATTCGGCAAGGAACGTTCGAGTGTTTTCCTCAAATCCTCGTGCACCCGCGGTCAGACCTTGCAGAGCTCCGGTGACGGAGGTTATTTCAATGCCTCCTCGGGATTCGATCGAGTACTCCCTAGAGAAAAACGCCGTGAAAAGCCGGCCGGAATCGAAGGAGACTCGAGAGATATCGGAGTACACTGCGAGAAGTCGGGTCGTGGAGCGTGAGGATCGAGTCCGAACAAAGACTCCTCTGAAATCCGAAGAATTCGTCCTCGAACCTCGTACCGTTGCGTGTATAGCGGTCGACGTCGAAGGACCTAAACAGGGATATATCCGCCGTGTTAACGTAGCGCCGGATGTATTCCTGGGTGACTGCGTCGTCACCAATCGTAAAGGCAAAGCGAGCCTCCGGTGTTTTAACACCTCGTCGGAAAGAGTTTCATTTCGATTGCCCCCATTGGAGATGGAAGAAATCGAGTCGTACTCTTCCGACCTTTCTAATTCCGGGTATCATCCCGACGCATTCGGTAACCATCCCGACCATTCTACTTCCGGGTATCATCCCGACGTATTCGGTAACCATCCCGACCTTTCTAATTCCGGGAACCATCCCGACGCATTCGGTAACCATCCCGACCTTTCTAATTCCGGGTATCATCCCGACGCATTCGGTAACCATCCCGACCTTTCTAATTCCGGGAACCATCCCGACGTATTCGGTAACCATCCCGACCATTCTACTTCCGGGTATCATCCCGACGTATTCGGTAACCATCCCGACATTACTAACTCCGGTAACCAGCCCGATTCTTATACTAACTCCGGTAACCAGCCCGATTCTTATTCTAACTCCGGTAACCAGCCCGATTCTCATACTAACTCCGGTAACCAGCCCGATTCTTATTCTAACTCCGGTAACCAGCCCGATTCTCATACTAACTCCGGTAACCAGCCCGATTCTTATACTAACTCCGGTAACCAGCCCGATTCTTATACTAACTCCGGTAACCAGCCCGATAAAACCAAGGTCAGAATGACCTATTCCATCGCAAATTCCCACGAAGCTCGCGTGAAAGAGTTATTAGAAACTATCCCCATGGATCACCTCAGCGGCGACGAAATGGATCATGTTAAATCTTTGTTAGAAAAGCACAATGATCTTTTCCATCTCCAAGGGGATCGTTTGGGAAAAACAAACGCGGTGACTCACAAAATCATTACGACGGATGATATTCCAATCCATGATAAACAGTATCGCTACCCACCAATCCACAAGGACGAAATCAACAAGCAAATGTCCGAACTCTTACGGAATGACATAGTCGTTCCATCTAACTCACCTTATAATTCCCCCTTGTGGATTGTTCCTAAGAAAGCGGACGCCGAGGGTAACAAAAAATGGCGCATGGTAATCGATTACCGCGCATTAAACGAGAAGTCGGTGGCCGACGCGTACCCGCTACCTAGCATTAACGAAATCCTAGATCAGTTAGGCAGCGCCGCATACTTCAGTGTGTTTGACTTAGCCAGCGGATTCCATCAGATAGGAATGGAGAAGGAGGATGCCGCGAAGACCGCCTTCTCCACGCCTTTCGGCCACTACGAATTCAACAGAATGCCATTCGGTCTCCGTAATGCTCCGGCTACCTTCCAAAGATTAATGGACACAGTCCTCTGCGGCCTACAAGGCAACGAACTCTTCGTGTACCTTGTTACGTCGTCCGATGTACGACGTTGGCCTTGTACACACACTATGTATACAAGGTCTGATCTGCATAAGATCCATACACCGTCCCCTAGACATAAGAGCATAGTATTAAGATCTCATTATTCTATTGTTCTAATCCTTATCTCCGTCTCTACCCATCACCATAACTTCACCTTGATCAACACCTTACCTCAGTTTCAACCCATCACCACGACACATAATGCAATAAAGTATTGCATCACTCTGGAAGCATCTAGAAGCTTCTAGAAACGTCGAGAAGTCCAAAGACTGCTGCATCAGCAGTCCCACGCTCGTAGAGGGCAATAGGACAGCCACGAGACTGCAGCGTCAGCAGAAATGCACGTGCAGTCCCCGGGAGCGAAGACGCTGCTGCGTCAGCGGTTCTCCCACTCCGACGACTGAAGAACAAAGAGACTGCAGCGTCAGCTATCCCCACTCCGAACGAAGGAGGCAAGGCAGAGCAGGCGCTTGCAGTCAGTCCGCCTCCAGACAGCGACTCGAACGGTCCGCTCCAAGCGAGCGACTCGCACGGACGTGCCAGTCCGGCTTCTTCCGACTTCAAGAGCAGACGTGTTCAGTCTAGCTCCGCGAAAGTGAAGTGTGTCGATCCTTCACTCCTAATTCCAATTCCAATTCCAACTCTAACTCAACTCAACTCAAGTCCTAATTCTCATACGTTATTCCTATAACATATTACAATATCCATTATTCATTAATCCAATTACTACTCCTATTATAATACTACTTACATATTGTATACCAGTGTACTTACCAGTTCTTATTTAATATATCGTTGTTATACCAGTGCTTCGATCTTGTTATTCTTGTGTTAGTTCAACACCATCTTCCAATTCAGTTCTTGCATCGAATATATTAAACTCGTGACATATCCGGACTTGGTCTAAAGTGCGCAGTGGAAACGCTGAGCCGCCAATAAGGAATTTTGAAGCGAGTCATAGAGAAGTTCTCGTGCCACGTCTAGAATTGGTCTAAAGAGCGCAGTGGAAACGCTGAGCCGCCACTATAGACGTGAAGCGAGTTAACTACCAAAAAGGTTAATAACAAGTGGAAGTTCATTTTCATTATATTATTAATATTCCATCATTACTATTCCTTACCCATGCGACGCCCACGTCGAGCGGGACGCAAGTATCAACTTGCTAAATTGAGACGCGCGTTGAGAAATAAAGCGGTGCTCGATCAAATCATTGCCACTACCGAGTGGACCGAACTTCTGGGAACCACCGAGCACATTCCGTGTGACGCGTCCGATTACGTTTCTGTATACGGTTGCCCTTGCAACCCTCCTAAAGAGGTCAACCACGCGGACCTCTCGCGAGCTCCGACGCCAGTTCTGCATCCGGTCGATTGTCCAGAGGTGATCGACATAGCCGACGACGACGACAGCCGAGACACGATCATCGTTCCCAGGGTCCGTTGCCGAATCATCAGTGACGTCCCTCTGCCAACTCATCAACGTGTCGTCTTGCGGCCAGCATCCAAGGCCACTAATGTCGTCCCGAACCGAGCAGCAGCAACTCTGCCAGATCTTCCCCACCTCGAGGACATCTGTATAGAAGACCCGATGTACGACACCTACTGTCAGTACCGCCAGTTCCTGCTGCAACAATATTATTAGGCGTTAATACAGCATTGCGGTGAGTCGTATAATGTCTTGTATAATTGCTGAATCCTGTAAACTCACCGTTCTCGTTGCATCATCTCGCGCGTGATTCTTGTCGGGACACTTCTTGTAACCGCGTCGGACGTTCTCTTCTTGACTGCATCCATAGCAATATCGGTTGTCCTAGTGCATATGACAGCCCGCGGCTGTCTCGGCACGAAAGACCACTCCTCATTTTAATCTTCATATCTCAACCGTCCGTCTGTCACTGTTCTCTTTTCTCTCTCCTGGTACCTGTAACAAAAACACAGTGACGGACGTGACAAATTTGGCGCAGTCGGTAGGACATCGAAGTGGTCGCCGATATTTGCATTAATAAGCCGACGCGTGTCAGTGCGAAATTCACATTTCTAAATCCCATTCATATCTTTCAAAATGTCTCGCCCAATCACGCGATCTCAAAGGGATCTCCAAGCAGATCCTAACGCAGACCTTCCCCCAATGACCGAGGAAGAGTTACTCCTTTATGCACAAGACCTCGCCCGTAGAGAGCAATATCTCAAAGAAGAAACTGATTTTATTGCCAAATTGCGTCTCAAATATGAAGAAGACGCACAAAACCAAAAGAATATGCTCGACGAAATACGAAAAGAGCTTCATAACATCCAAATCACGAGTCAAACCCTACGTCAACAAACGCCTACACCAGGCCCTAGTAACGTCTCTAATATGCGGGAACCTTCACCGCCAGAGCCACGCGAAATCCCACAGTATGAACCTACTGGCAATTTCGCTCTAAAACAAGCCGCCGAGCTTGTCCCTAGATTCGACGGAACTTCGTCTTCCGTCCTACAATTCATACGTGCATGCAAACGCGCGCGTGACACCGTACCGGCCACTGCAGAGCGTGCCCTCACGAAATTGCTCTGCAATAAACTCCACGATCGTGCTTATGCCGCTATAGAAGGCCAGCACATATTCACAATTTCTGCACTATGCGAGAAATTACGAACAGTACTGGGCCCATACAAATTCGTTGACCAGTACCGTGGCGATCTCGCGAGTGTACTCCAAGCTCCAAACGAGCACATCTTAGACTTCATCAATCGCGTTAAAGACCTTCGAACCGCGATTCAAGATGCCACAGATATTGGCCTTGATTACGAAGAACTAGATCGCTTCGTAGTAGATTGTTTTCTACGAGGTCTCCTTCCCCAGCTGCGTGCCGAAGTGCTTCATTGCCCTTCGCGAAATCCTGCCACTGTTTTCGAAGCAGCCATCTCTGCTTACAGGCAGTATAAGTCAGACCAGACTCGTCGACGAGAATTGATCCGCGAAGAAAAACGAGTCAGCTTCTCTGATAACCGGCCGTATCGCCCGCGTTCCACGTACGAGTCCCCTCGTGACATTCCAGAGCGAACTCAAGAACGCCGCGATAACAGACCGGACTTGTCTCAGCAGTCCTCGAGAAACTCAAACCGGGACTCTTATCGCTCCCCGACGCCGCAACGGCGATGGGAAAATAATCCTCGCGACCCAAACACGTACCGCGATGGTCGCACAGATCGCCCCTCAAGCCCTAACAAATTTTGCAACTACTGCAAAGTCCCCGGGCACGATATTCACGAGTGCCGTAAGCGCGCTTTTAATAATAATAGGAGGTCGGGAAACGAGTCCGGCCTCCCGACCGAAGCCAACCCCAGGCGGGAGGCCGCATCTTCAACTCAAACTACAGCCCGCACCCAAACAGCTATCCGGACGAACGACCAGTCCGACGATTCGTCTCAGCAGTAAATCTTGCTGCAGACTCACCAATCCCGCGCGTAAAAATCTCCGCCCCCCAATTACAAAAGAGGTGTGAATTTTTGTTGGACACGGGTTCGGAGATCAATTTAATTCGTGCGTCAAGTCTAGAACCAAATCTACCTATAGATCATACGAACACTATAGAAGTCCAAGGAATAACCGAGGGATCCATTCCAACCCTCGGTCAAATTAAGATACACTTACAGGGTCAAAACCCTATTGAATTTCATGTCTTGGAAGAAAACTTCCCAATTAACATCGACGGAATCCTCGGTTCTCCCTTCTTCAGAACAGGAGCCGAGATCTCCTTTGCGAATCAATCCATAACGATAGGAAACATTCGGGTTCCCTTCTCGAACCCTTGCGCGCCCACGGCTGAGCCTCGCGATAAATTGGCAGCAGAGGTTATTTCAATGCCTTCGTCTATGACCAACGATCTCGTTAAAACTCCAGCCGCCAAGCGTGAGGAACATTCGGCAGGGAACGTTCGAGTGTCTTCCTCAAATCCTCGTGCACCCGCGGTCAGACCTTGCAGAGCTCCGGTGACGGAGGTTATTTCAATGCCTCCTCGGGATTCGATCGAGTGCTCCCTAGAGAAAAACGCCGTGAAAAGCCGGCCGGAATCGAAGGAGACTCGAGAGATATCGGAGTACACTGCGAGAAGTCGGGTCGTGGAGCGTGAGGATCGAGTCCGAACAAAGACTCCTCCGAAATCCGAAGAATTCGTCCTCGAAC
Organism: Lasioglossum baleicum; assembly: GCF_051020765.1. NCBI lineage: Eukaryota > Metazoa > Arthropoda > Insecta > Hymenoptera > Halictidae > Lasioglossum > Lasioglossum baleicum. The sequence continues at coordinate 888,504 of NW_027469113.1, read as the reverse complement.
CTCGTACCGTTGCGTGTATAGCGGTCGACGTCGAAGGACCCAAACAGGGATATATCCGCCGTGTTAATGTAGCGCCGGATGTATTCCTGGGTGACTGCGTCGTCACCAATCGTAAAGGCAAAGCGAGCCTCCGGTGTTTTAACACCTCGTCGGAAAGAGTTTCATTTCGATTGCCCCCATTGGAGATGGAAGAAATCGAGTCGTACTCTTCCGATTCTTATACTACTTCCGGGTATCATCCCGACGTATTCGGTAACCATTCCGACCTTTCTAATTCCGGGTATCATCCCGACGCATTCGGTAACCATCCCGACCTTTCTACTTCCGGGTATCGTCCCGACGTATTCGGTAACCATCCCGACCTTACTAATTCCGGGTACCATCCCGACGCATTCGGTAACCATCCCGACCTTTCTAACTCCGGTAACCAGCCCGATTCTTATTCTAACTCCGGTAACCAGCCCGATCATTATTCTAACTCCGGTAACCATCCCGACGCATTCGGTAACCATCCCGACCTTTTCAATTCCGGTAACCATCCCGACGTATTCGGTAACCATCCCGACAATTTTAATCCAGAGTCCAAAGAAGACTCCCGCGAATTCAAACCTATGAAGGTTTATTCTACAAGCTCCGGTATCAAGTCCGATTGTTTCTATTCCGAGTCTAGGTTGAAAGGAAATGTCCCCGCCTTTGATTCTCTAAAGACGACAGAACGTCTACATAAAATAAAGCATAAAACTCTACCTCGTATAGACCGAGCATACGAGTCGATCATAAAAGATCATCCCGCGATAATTTCTAAATCAGAGTCAAAGAGAGTCTATATTTCATTTCAAAAACCTACCTCTGATTTTTCGCCGGAACATGATCTCTTCCAGTCTCAACGGTCAAGTATCCGTGCACCGCAAAGCGATTTCCATCCATCTAGGAATTATACGTCTGTAAAATACGCGTCAACAAAAAGGAGAAACAAATTTCGTATTATACTATACCTTTGCAATAACCCGCGAACAATGATTGTAGCGTCTCCTGCGATTTGCGATAAGAAACCCTCCCAGGAGATTTCATTACAGTCCTCCGCTGACGCGAAATTAGAATCCGCGATAATCACGCGTCCGGTCAACACCGATAAGCGAGCGAAATCCGAAACCCAGCGTCGACAGAATCTCCTTCCATCGCCGGAAGATACAGAACAAACGACAGCAGCACTTCGAAGAAGTTCCTACAGCCAGAATCCCAGCCTGTTCCCAGCCGCCTACCACATCGTGTCCAGTATCCACAAACACAATCAACATGTGCGGACACTTACAACCGGCGAGACCATCGGCGAACAAAGCCGGAGACTTCATCTACAGATACCAGGGAATATTCTGCTACAATGGCAGACACAGAATCTCCCTAAATGGCAGAGAACTATGCCTTGCCTGCAGCCTCACTGCGGTAGTCAGGAGGGTCATCGTATACACGCACGTTCTTACAAGGAAAAGGAAGAACGCATGCGACGCGTGTACAAAACCCATATTGAGGGAAACCCCAATATTGGAATGCATCCACTGCAGCTTCCTCCTCGCACTGGATCGGGCAGCAACAGACACTGCCAGAATAAGAAGAGAAAGAGGCGAAATTCTCACGGACGACGAAGAAGAGGACGAAAACTCAAGCACCTCTTCCTCGGACGAAGACACCAATACTCAAGCAAATTAGAGATGCAGAGTGTTTGTGCCAAAGCCGTAATCTCGTCACCTGAGACAAAAGTGACAGTGACACCAGTGATTTCCCCACCCACCCAAAACCCAACTATGCAAAATGAACAAAGCGAAATAAGTTGCATAAAACCAGCCCCAGCCCCACGTGCCGACACCGACAACATTTCAGTGCGACCAGTGTTTCGTACAAATATAGGAAATACTCGCCGAGAACTGTGCTCCCTGCGCGGAGTACCTCCGGACGATGCGTCGCATGAATGAGTGTGTAATCGAGTGTTGAGCGAGAAATTTCTTCCTTGTCAGAAATTTCTTTTCCGCGTTGGGAGGTGTTACGTCGTCCGATGTACGACGTTGGCCTTGTACACACACTATGTATACAAGGTCTGATCTGCATAAGATCCATACACCGTCCCCTAGACATAAGAGCATAGTATTAAGATCTCATTATTCTATTGTTCTAATCCTTATCTCCGTCTCTACCCATCACCATAACTTCACCTTGATCAACACCTTACCTCAGTTTCAACCCATCACCACGACACATAATGCAATAAAGTATTGCATCACTCTGGAAGCATCTAGAAGCTTCTAGAAACGTCGAGAAGTCCAAAGACTGCTGCATCAGCAGTCCCACGCTCGTAGAGGGCAATAGGACAGCCACGAGACTGCAGCGTCAGCAGAAATGCACGTGCAGTCCCCGGGAGCGAAGACGCTGCTGCGTCAGCGGTTCTCCCACTCCGACGACTGAAGAACAAAGAGACTGCAGCGTCAGCTATCCCCACTCCGAACGAAGGAGGCAAGGCAGAGCAGGCGCTTGCAGTCAGTCCGCCTCCAGACAGCGACTCGAACGGTCCGCTCCAAGCGAGCGACTCGCACGGACGTGCCAGTCCGGCTTCTTCCGACTTCAAGAGCAGACGTGTTCAGTCTAGCTCCGCGAAAGTGAAGTGTGTCGATCCTTCACTCCTAATTCCAATTCCAATTCCAACTCTAACTCAACTCAACTCAAGTCCTAATTCTCATACGTTATTCCTATAACATATTACAATATCCATTATTCATTAATCCAATTACTACTCCTATTATAATACTACTTACATATTGTATACCAGTGTACTTACCAGTTCTTATTTAATATATCGTTGTTATACCAGTGCTTCGATCTTGTTATTCTTGTGTTAGTTCAACACCATCTTCCAATTCAGTTCTTGCATCGAATATATTAAACTCGTGACATATCCGGACTTGGTCTAAAGTGCGCAGTGGAAACGCTGAGCCGCCAATAAGGAATTTTGAAGCGAGTCATAGAGAAGTTCTCGTGCCACGTCTAGAATTGGTCTAAAGAGCGCAGTGGAAACGCTGAGCCGCCACTATAGACGTGAAGCGAGTTAACTACCAAAAAGGTTAATAACAAGTGGAAGTTCATTTTCATTATATTATTAATATTCCATCATTACTATTCCTTACCCATGCGACGCCCACGTCGAGCGGGACGCAAGTATCAACTTGCTAAATTGAGACGCGCGTTGAGAAATAAAGCGGTGCTCGATCAAATCATTGCCACTACCGAGTGGACCGAACTTCTGGGAACCACCGAGCACATTCCGTGTGACGCGTCCGATTACGTTTCTGTATACGGTTGCCCTTGCAACCCTCCTAAAGAGGTCAACCACGCGGACCTCTCGCGAGCTCCGACGCCAGTTCTGCATCCGGTCGATTGTCCAGAGGTGATCGACATAGCCGACGACGACGACAGCCGAGACACGATCATCGTTCCCAGGGTCCGTTGCCGAATCATCAGTGACGTCCCTCTGCCAACTCATCAACGTGTCGTCTTGCGGCCAGCATCCAAGGCCACTAATGTCGTCCCGAACCGAGCAGCAGCAACTCTGCCAGATCTTCCCCACCTCGAGGACATCTGTATAGAAGACCCGATGTACGACACCTACTGTCAGTACCGCCAGTTCCTGCTGCAACAATATTATTAGGCGTTAATACAGCATTGCGGTGAGTCGTATAATGTCTTGTATAATTGCTGAATCCTGTAAACTCACCGTTCTCGTTGCATCATCTCGCGCGTGATTCTTGTCGGGACACTTCTTGTAACCGCGTCGGACGTTCTCTTCTTGACTGCATCCATAGCAATATCGGTTGTCCTAGTGCATATGACAGCCCGCGGCTGTCTCGGCACGAAAGACCACTCCTCATTTTAATCTTCATATCTCAACCGTCCGTCTGTCACTGTTCTCTTTTCTCTCTCCTGGTACCTGTAACAAAAACACAGTGACGGACGTGACAACCTCGATGATATCGTGATCTACGCGCGTTCACTAGAAGAACATTATGCCAAATTCAATAAACTAGCCCGCCGACTGCGCGGAGCCAACCTCAAATTACAGCCCTCGAAATGCGGCTTCCTTCATAAGGAAGTGGCATACCTGGGACATCAGATTAGTCAAGACGGCGTCAGACCATGTCCAAAGAAAATTAATGCCGTACAAAATTTCCCACGACCTAAGAACGCGAAAAACGTGCGCGAATTTCTAGGCCTTGCAGGGTACTACCGCAAATTTATTAATGACTTCGCTAAAATCTCCAAACCCCTAACCCAACTCCTCGCCAAAGAGCACAATTTCGAATGGGGTCCAAAACAAGAAAAGGCCTTCGAAGACCTACGACAAGCTCTGTGTGACGAACCGGTCCTTCAATACCCGGATTTCGATAAGCCGTTTAACGTCACCTGCGATGCATCTGGATATGCCATCGGCGCCGTACTAAGCCAAGGCGAAGTAGGCAAGGATCGTCCCGTTGCCTATGCCTCAAGGATCCTGCAGGGCGCCGAAGTGAACTATTCTACAATAGAGAAGGAGTGTTTAGCCATAATATTCGCAGTACAGTATTTTAGACCATATATTTACGGCCGAAAATTTACACTAATCACAGACCATAAACCGCTGGTCTGGATGACGTCAGTAAAAGACCCTACGTCGCGCCTCCTCAGATGGCGCCTAAAACTGGCCGAGTTTGAATATAAAGTCGTCTACAAACCTGGAAAAGCGAATTCTAACGCTGATGCCCTCTCCCGAAACCCAGTTACGTTGCCCCTCTCATGGAGCACCCCTGGAGGCACATCGCCGCCAAGAGCACCGTTATCAAATCCAGGAACCCCTCTCTTCGATAACCGCCGAAGGAGATGGGCCGACTCGCATCTTATGCCACCGCCTCAGTCAATTCCCCCGAGGAAGAGGAAATCATCGTCAAACTCAACATCTGAACCACCATCGAAAACGCCACCACGCCCTAGGGCGAGTTCAGATGACGACAGCCTTTTGGTATCACCACCCCTAGTACCCGCCTCCAGTCAAGAGGAATCACCCATAACAGGACTAGAGGACATTTTAACCGCCGTCCCCAGCCTAATTCCCCAACCAACGGGACCAAACTGGCTCGATGAAGAAGAAGAAACCTTACCCTCCGAGGACGAGGAAGAAGATGAGGAGCCAAGACGACAAGGGAGAATAACGTACCTCCGCGACCGACTAATTATGAGGAAAGATAATTTAGTATGTTTCACAACCCTGGATGGTCAACCTATAGACCCAGGAGCCGTAGACCTCCATAGACAAAGGAAACTGTCCGACGGTCGAGATCTGACCTTATTCAAAGCAAAGATAAGTAATTTCGGTAGCAACAAGCTGATACAGATACCCATCAAACCATCCCTGACTCACGAGGTTTCAACTGACGACCTAAAAGAATGTTTCCGGACATTACTTGATGTAGCCAACGAACTCAGACTGCGAACATTTTCAATCTCTAAAACCTATATAGACGACAATTCCATGGAGTACGTCTCGAACCTCCTCATCGCAACATTCGAAGACACCCCCGTACACATATTCTTCTGCGCAAACGAAATCCAGATACCGGCCGAAGATAGATGGAATGATATTATCGCAGAAAATCACGTCTCTGCGTACGCAGGGCACAAAGGAATTACAAAAACCCTGAAGAGAATCCGCGAAAGATATTGGTGGAGCGGTATGAAGATCCAGATAACGAACTACGTTAATAACTGCCTCAGTTGCCAACGTAATAAACTGACCAGGGTAAAAACGCGCCTGCCGATGAGAATAACGGATACACCCGGTAGGGCGTTCGATAAGGTGTCCATGGACATTGTAGGGCCCCTTCCAACAACCAACGACGGAAACACATACATCTTAACCATACAGGATCTATTAACGAAACACTCAACCGCAATCCCTCTCAAATCCGCCGATGCTATCAGCACTGCGGATGCATTTATAAACAATTTTATCTGTCGTTTCGGAACACCTAAAGCCATCCTAACGGATCAAGGAGCAAATTTCACAAGCTCCCTGATGAAGGCCATCGCAAAACGATTCCGAATAACTCGGCTGCAAACAACAGCCTTCCACCCTCAAAGCAACGGGTCAATCGAAAGATCCCACCACGTCTTAGCAGAATACCTGAAGCAATACGTCCACAAAAACAACTGGGACAACTGGGTCGATTTGGCAATGTTTAGTTACAATACGAGTGTCCACGAGGGCACAGATTTCACGCCGCACGAGTTGGTATTCGGCTCTTTGGCACGAGTCCCATCCGCCGATTCCTACTCCTACGAATGCGAAAACGACTCCTATACCCACTACCTCTCCCAATTGCAAAGAAAGATAACCGAAACCCAGATTCGCGCGCGCGGAAACTTAGTCTCCGCGAAAAGAAAATCAAAATCATACTACGACAGAAGAATTAACCCGGTAGAATTCAAGGTGGGAGAACAGGTATTCCTACTCAAAGAACCCTGCAAGGGCAAATTCGATGCGCAATATACGGGTCCTCACGAAATTTGCGACATCCTAGACTCAAACAATGTAAAAATTAAAGTAGGGAACCATTTTAAGATTGTACATGCAAACAAACTCAAGCGTGCGCCGAATAATCTAACGCAAACCCCGCGTCAGCGAAACGTGACACTCATCTGGAAGAAGATAAGAAAAGACAAAAGTGACAGTGACACCAGTGATTCCCCACCCACCCAAAACCCAACTATGCAAAATGAACAAAGCGAAATAAATTGCATAAAATCAGCCCCAGCCCCACGTGCCGACACCGACAACATTTCAGTGCGACTGTTACGTCGTCCGATGTACGACGTTGGCCTTGTACACACACTATGTATACAAGGTCTGATCTGCATAAGATCCATACACCGTCCCCTAGACATAAGAGCATAGTATTAAGATCTCATTATTCTATTGTTCTAATCCTTATCTCCGTCTCTACCCATCACCATAACTTCACCTTGATCAACACCTTACCTCAGTTTCAACCCATCACCACGACACATAATGCAATAAAGTATTGCATCACTCTGGAAGCATCTAGAAGCTTCTAGAAACGTCGAGAAGTCCAAAGACTGCTGCATCAGCAGTCCCACGCTCGTAGAGGGCAATAGGACAGCCACGAGACTGCAGCGTCAGCAGAAATGCACGTGCAGTCCCCGGGAGCGAAGACGCTGCTGCGTCAGCGGTTCTCCCACTCCGACGACTGAAGAACAAAGAGACTGCAGCGTCAGCTATCCCCACTCCGAACGAAGGAGGCAAGGCAGAGCAGGCGCTTGCAGTCAGTCCGCCTCCAGACAGCGACTCGAACGGTCCGCTCCAAGCGAGCGACTCGCACGGACGTGCCAGTCCGGCTTCTTCCGACTTCAAGAGCAGACGTGTTCAGTCTAGCTCCGCGAAAGTGAAGTGTGTCGATCCTTCACTCCTAATTCCAATTCCAATTCCAACTCTAACTCAACTCAACTCAAGTCCTAATTCTCATACGTTATTCCTATAACATATTACAATATCCATTATTCATTAATCCAATTACTACTCCTATTATAATACTACTTACATATTGTATACCAGTGTACTTACCAGTTCTTATTTAATATATCGTTGTTATACCAGTGCTTCGATCTTGTTATTCTTGTGTTAGTTCAACACCATCTTCCAATTCAGTTCTTGCATCGAATATATTAAACTCGTGACATATCCGGACTTGGTCTAAAGTGCGCAGTGGAAACGCTGAGCCGCCAATAAGGAATTTGAAGCGAGTCATAGAGAAGTTCTCGTGCCACGTCTAGAATTGGTCTAAAGAGCGCAGTGGAAACGCTGAGCCGCCACTATAGACGTGAAGCGAGTTAACTACCAAAAAGGTTAATAACAAGTGGAAGTTCATTTTCATTATATTATTAATATTCCATCATTACTATTCCTTACCCATGCGACGCCCACGTCGAGCGGGACGCAAGTATCAACTTGCTAAATTGAGACGCGCGTTGAGAAATAAAGCGGTGCTCGATCAAATCATTGCCACTACCGAGTGGACCGAACTTCTGGGAACCACCGAGCACATTCCGTGTGACGCGTCCGATTACGTTTCTGTATACGGTTGCCCTTGCAACCCTCCTAAAGAGGTCAACCACGCGGACCTCTCGCGAGCTCCGACGCCAGTTCTGCATCCGGTCGATTGTCCAGAGGTGATCGACATAGCCGACGACGACGACAGCCGAGACACGATCATCGTTCCCAGGGTCCGTTGCCGAATCATCAGTGACGTCCCTCTGCCAACTCATCAACGTGTCGTCTTGCGGCCAGCATCCAAGGCCACTAATGTCGTCCCGAACCGAGCAGCAGCAACTCTGCCAGATCTTCCCCACCTCGAGGACATCTGTATAGAAGACCCGATGTACGACACCTACTGTCAGTACCGCCAGTTCCTGCTGCAACAATATTATTAGGCGTTAATACAGCATTGCGGTGAGTCGTATAATGTCTTGTATAATTGCTGAATCCTGTAAACTCACCGTTCTCGTTGCATCATCTCGCGCGTGATTCTTGTCGGGACACTTCTTGTAACCGCGTCGGACGTTCTCTTCTTGACTGCATCCATAGCAATATCGGTTGTCCTAGTGCATATGACAGCCCGCGGCTGTCTCGGCACGAAAGACCACTCCTCATTTTAATCTTCATATCTCAACCGTCCGTCTGTCACTGTTCTCTTTTCTCTCTCCTGGTACCTGTAACAAAAACACAGTGACGGACGTGACAAATTTGGCGCAGTCGGTAGGACATCGAAGTGGTCGCCGATATTTGCATTAATAAGCCGACGCGTGTCAGTGCGAAATTCACATTTCTAAATCCCATTCATATCTTTCAAAATGTCTCGCCCAATCACGCGATCTCAAAGGGATCTCCAAGCAGATCCTAACGCAGACCTTCCCCCAATGACCGAGGAAGAGTTACTCCTTTATGCACAAGACCTCGCCCGTAGAGAGCAATATCTCAAAGAAGAAACTGATTTTATTGCCAAATTGCGTCTCAAATATGAAGGAGACGCACAAAACCAAAAGAATATGCTCGACGAAATACGAAAAGAGCTTCATAACATCCAAATCACGAGTCAAACCCTACGTCAACAAACGCCTACACCAGGCCCTAGTAACGTCTCTAATATGCGGGAACCTTCACCGCCAGAGCCACGCGAAATCCCACAGTATGAACCTACTGGCAATTTCGCTCTAAAACAAGCCGCCGAGCTTGTCCCTAGATTCGACGGAACTTCGTCTTCCGTCCTACAATTCATACGTGCATGCAAACGCGCGCGTGACACCGTACCGGCCACTGCAGAGCGTGCCCTCACGAAATTGCTCTGCAATAAACTCCACGATCGTGCTTATGCCGCTATAGAAGGCCAGCACATATTCACAATTTCTGCACTATGCGAGAAATTACGAACAGTACTGGGCCCATACAAATTCGTTGACCAGTACCGTGGCGATCTCGCGAGTGTACTCCAAGCTCCAAACGAGCACATCTTAGACTTCATCAATCGCGTTAAAGACCTTCGAACCGCGATTCAAGATGCCACAGATATTGGCCTTGATTACGAAGAACTAGATCGCTTCGTAGTAGATTGTTTTCTACGAGGTCTCCTTCCCCAGCTGCGTGCCGAAGTGCTTCATTGCCCTTCGCGAAATCCTGCCACTGTTTTCGAAGCAGCCATCTCTGCTTACAGGCAGTATGAGTCAGACCAGACTCGTCGACGAGAATTGATCCGCGAAGAAAAACGAGTCAGCTTCTCTGATAACCGGCCGTATCGCCCGCGTTCCACGTACGAGTCCCCTCGTGACATTCCAGAGCGAACTCAAGAACGCCGCGATAACAGACCGGACTTGTCTCAGCAGTCCTCGAGAAACTCAAACCGGGACTCTTATCGCTCCCCGACGCCGCAACGGCGATGGGAAAATAATCCTCGCGACCCAAACACGTACCGCGATGGTCGCACAGATCGCCCCTCAAGCCCTAACAAATTTTGCAACTACTGCAAAGTCCCCGGGCACGATATTCACGAGTGCCGTAAGCGCGCTTTTAATAATAATAGGAGGTCGGGAAACGAGTCCGGCCTCCCGACCGAAGCCAACCCCAGGCGGGAGGCCGCATCTTCAACTCAAACTACAGCCCGCACCCAAACAGCTATCCGGACGAACGACCAGTCCGACGATTCGTCTCAGCAGTAAATCTTGCTGCAGACTCACCAATCCCGCGCGTAAAAATCTCCGCCCCCCAATTACAAAAGAGGTGTGAATTTTTGTTGGACACGGGTTCGGAGATCAATTTAATTCGTGCGTCAAGTCTAGAACCAAATCTACCTATAGATCATACGAACACTATAGAAGTCCAAGGAATAACCGAGGGATCCATTCCAACCCTCGGTCAAATTAAGATACACTTACAGGGTCAAAACCCTATTGAATTTCATGTCTTGGAAGAAAACTTCCCAATTAACATCGACGGAATCCTCGGTTCTCCCTTCTTCAGAACAGGAGCCGAGATCTCCTTTGCGAATCAATCCATAACGATAGGAAACATTCGGGTTCCCTTCTCGAACCCTTGCGCGCCCACGGCTGAGCCTCGCGATAAATTGGCAGCAGAGGTTATTTCAATGCCTTCGTCTATGACCAACGATCTCGTTAAAACTCCAGCCGCCAAGCGTGAGGAACATTCGGCAGGGAACGTTCGAGTGTCTTCCTCAAATCCTCGTGCACCCGCGGTCAGACCTTGCAGAGCTCCGGTGACGGAGGTTATTTCAATGCCTCCTCGGGATTCGATCGAGTGCTCCCTAGAGAAAAACGCCGTGAAAAGCCGGCCGGAATCGAAGGAGACTCGAGAGATATCGGAGTACACTGCGAGAAGTCGGGTCGTGGAGCGTGAGGATCGAGTCCGAACAAAGACTCCTCCGAAATCCGAAGAATTCGTCCTCGAACCTCGTACCGTTGCGTGTATAGCGGTCGACGTCGAAGGACCCAAACAGGGATATATCCGCCGTGTTAATGTAGCGCCGGATGTATTCCTGGGTGACTGCGTCGTCACCAATCGTAAAGGCAAAGCGAGCCTCCGGTGTCTTAACACCTCGTCGGAAAGAGTTTCATTTCGATTGCCCCCATTGGAGATGGAAGAAATCGAGTCGTACTCTTCCGATTCTTATACTACTTCCGGGTATCATCCCGACGTATTCGGTAACCATTCCGACCTTTCTAATTCCGGCTATCATCCCGACGCATTCGGTAACCATCCCGACCTTTCTAATTCCGGGTATCATCCCGACGCATTCGGTAACCATCCCGACCTTTCTACTTCCGGGTATCGTCCCGACGTATTCGGTAACCATCCCGACCTTACTAATTCCGGGTACCATCCCGACGCATTCGGTAACCATCCCGACCTTTCTAACTCCGGTAACCAGCCCGATTCTTATTCTAACTCCGGTAACCAGCCCGATCATTATTCTAACTCCGGTAACCATCCCGACGCATTCGGTAACCATCCCGACCTTTTCAATTCCGGTAACCATCCCGACGTATTCGGTAACCATCCCGACAATTTTAATCCAGAGTCCAAAGAAGACTCCCGCGAATTCAAACCTATGAAGGTTTATTCTACAAGCTCCGGTATCAAGTCCGATTGTTTCTATTCCGAGTCTAGGTTGAAAGGAAATGTCCCCGCCTTTGATTCTCTAAAGACGACAGAACGTCTACATAAAATAAAGCATAAAACTCTACCTCGTATAGACCGAGCATACGAGTCGATCATAAAAGATCATCCCGCGATAATTTCTAAATCAGAGTCAAAGAGAGTCTATATTTCATTTCAAAAACCTACCTCTGATTTTTCGCCGGAACATGATCTCTTCCAGTCTCAACGGTCAAGTATCCGTGCACCGCAAAGCGATTTCCATCCATCTAGGAATTATACGTCTGTAAAATACGCGTCAACAAAAAGGAGAAACAAATTTCGTATTATACTATACCTTTGCAATAACCCGCGAACAATGATTGTAGCGTCTCCTGCGATTTGCGATAAGAAACCCTCCCAGGAGATTTCATTACAGTCCTCCGCTGACGCGAAATTAGAATCCGCGATAATCACGCGTCCGGTCAACACCGATAAGCGAGCGAAATCCGAAACCCAGCGTCGACAGAATCTCCTTCCATCGCCGGAAGATACAGAACAAACGACAGCAGCACTTCGAAGAAGTTCCTACAGCCAGAATCCCAGCCTGTTCCCAGCCGCCTACCACATCGTGTCCAGTATCCACAAACACAATCAACATGTGCGGACACTTACAACCGGCGAGACCATCGGCGAACAAAGCCGGAGACTTCATCTACAGATACCAGGGAATATTCTGCTACAATGGCAGACACAGAATCTCCCTAAATGGCAGAGAACTATGCCTTGCCTGCAGCCTCACTGCGGTAGTCAGGAGGGTCATCGTATACACGCACGTTCTTACAAGGAAAAGGAAGAACGCATGCGACGCGTGTACAAAACCCATATTGAGGGAAACCCCAATATTGGAATGCATCCACTGCAGCTTCCTCCTCGCACTGGATCGGGCAGCAACAGACACTGCCAGAATAAGAAGAGAAAGAGGCGAAATTCTCACGGACGACGAAGAAGAGGACGAAAACTCAAGCACCTCTTCCTCGGACGAAGACACCAATACTCAAGCAAATTAGAGATGCAGAGTGTTTGTGCCAAAGCCGTAATCTCGTCACCTGAGACAAAAGTGACAGTGACACCAGTGATTTCCCCACCCACCCAAAACCCAACTATGCAAAATGAACAAAGCGAAATAAGTTGCATAAAACCAGCCCCAGCCCCACGTGCCGACACCGACAACATTTCAGTGCGACCAGTGTTTCGTACAAATATAGGAAATACTCGCCGAGAACTGTGCTCCCTGCGCGGAGTACCTCCGGACGATGCGTCGCATGAATGAGTGTGTAATCGAGTGTTGAGCGAGAAATTTCTTCCTTGTCAGAAATTTCTTTTCCGCGTTGGGAGGTGTTACGTCGTCCGATGTACGACGTTGGCCTTGTACACACACTATGTATACAAGGTCTGATCTGCATAAGATCCATACACCGTCCCCTAGACATAAGAGCATAGTATTAAGATCTCATTATTCTATTGTTCTAATCCTTATCTCCGTCTCTACCCATCACCATAACTTCACCTTGATCAACACCTTACCTCAGTTTCAACCCATCACCACGACACATAATGCAATAAAGTATTGCATCACTCTGGAAGCATCTAGAAGCTTCTAGAAACGTCGAGAAGTCCAAAGACTGCTGCATCAGCAGTCCCACGCTCGTAGAGGGCAATAGGACAGCCACGAGACTGCAGCGTCAGCAGAAATGCACGTGCAGTCCCCGGGAGCGAAGACGCTGCTGCGTCAGCGGTTCTCCCACTCCGACGACTGAAGAACAAAGAGACTGCAGCGTCAGCTATCCCCACTCCGAACGAAGGAGGCAAGGCAGAGCAGGCGCTTGCAGTCAGTCCGCCTCCAGACAGCGACTCGAACGGTCCGCTCCAAGCGAGCGACTCGCACGGACGTGCCAGTCCGGCTTCTTCCGACTTCAAGAGCAGACGTGTTCAGTCTAGCTCCGCGAAAGTGAAGTGTGTCGATCCTTCACTCCTAATTCCAATTCCAATTCCAACTCTAACTCAACTCAACTCAAGTCCTAATTCTCATACGTTATTCCTATAACATATTACAATATCCATTATTCATTAATCCAATTACTACTCCTATTATAATACTACTTACATATTGTATACCAGTGTACTTACCAGTTCTTATTTAATATATCGTTGTTATACCAGTGCTTCGATCTTGTTATTCTTGTGTTAGTTCAACACCATCTTCCAATTCAGTTCTTGCATCGAATATATTAAACTCGTGACATATCCGGACTTGGTCTAAAGTGCGCAGTGGAAACGCTGAGCCGCCAATAAGGAATTTGAAGCGAGTCATAGAGAAGTTCTCGTGCCACGTCTAGAATTGGTCTAAAGAGCGCAGTGGAAACGCTGAGCCGCCACTATAGACGTGAAGCGAGTTAACTACCAAAAAGGTTAATAACAAGTGGAAGTTCATTTTCATTATATTATTAATATTCCATCATTACTATTCCTTACCCATGCGACGCCCACGTCGAGCGGGACGCAAGTATCAACTTGCTAAATTGAGACGCGCGTTGAGAAATAAAGCGGTGCTCGATCAAATCATTGCCACTACCGAGTGGACCGAACTTCTGGGAACCACCGAGCACATTCCGTGTGACGCGTCCGATTACGTTTCTGTATACGGTTGCCCTTGCAACCCTCCTAAAGAGGTCAACCACGCGGACCTCTCGCGAGCTCCGACGCCAGTTCTGCATCCGGTCGATTGTCCAGAGGTGATCGACATAGCCGACGACGACGACAGCCGAGACACGATCATCGTTCCCAGGGTCCGTTGCCGAATCATCAGTGACGTCCCTCTGCCAACTCATCAACGTGTCGATCTTGCGGCCAGCATCCAAGGCCACTAATGTCGTCCCGAACCGAGCAGCAGCAACTCTGCCAGATCTTCCCCACCTCGAGGACATCTGTATAGAAGACCCGATGTACGACACCTACTGTCAGTACCGCCAGTTCCTGCTGCAACAATATTATTAGGCGTTAATACAGCATTGCGGTGAGTCGTATAATGTCTTGTATAATTGCTGAATCCTGTAAACTCACCGTTCTCGTTGCATCATCTCGCGCGTGATTCTTGTCGGGACACTTCTTGTAACCGCGTCGGACGTTCTCTTCTTGACTGCATCCATAGCAATATCGGTTGTCCTAGTGCATATGACAGCCCGCGGCTGTCTCGGCACGAAAGACCACTCCTCATTTTAATCTTCATATCTCAACCGTCCGTCTGTCACTGTTCTCTTTTCTCTCTCCTGGTACCTGTAACAAAAACACAGTGACGGACGTGACACGACCAGTGTTTCGTACAAATATAGGAAATACTCGCCGAGAACTGTGCTCCCTGCGCGGAGTACCCCCGGACGATGCGTCGCATGAATGAGTGTGTGATCGAGTGTTGAGCGAGAAATTTCTTCCTTTGTAAGAAATTTCTTTTCCGCGTTGGGAGGTGTTACGTCGTCCGATGTACGACGTTGGCCTTGTACATACACTATGTATTCAAGGTCTGATCTGCATAAGATCCATACACCGTCCCCTAGACATAAGAGCATAATATTAAGATCTCATATATTCTATTGTTCTAATCCTTATCTCCGTCTCTATCCATCACCATAACTTCACCTTGATCAACACCTTACCTCAGTTTCAACCCATCACCACGACACATAATGCAATAAAGTATTGCATCACTCTGGAAGCATCTAGAAGCTTCTAGAAACGTCGAGAAGTCCAAGGACTGCTGCATCAGCAGTCCCACGCTCGTAGAGGGCAATAGGACAGCCACGAGACTGCAGCATCAGCAGAAATGCACGTGCAGTCCCCGGGAGCAAAGACGCTGCTGCGTCAGCGGTTCTCCCACTCCGACGACTGAAGAACAAAGAGACTGCAGCGTCAGCTATCCCCACTCCGAACGAAGGAGGCAAGGCAGAGCAGGCGCTTGCATCAGTCCGCCTCCATCTCGCGACTCGAGCAGTCCGCCTCCAGACAGCGACTCGAACAGTCCGCCTTCAGCCAGCGACTCGCACGGACATGCCAGTCCGGCTTCTTCCGACTTCAAGAGCAGACGTGTTCAGTCTAGCTCCGCGAAAGTGAAGTGTGTCGATCCTTCACTCCTAATTCCAATTCCAATTCCAACTCTAACTCAACTCAACTCAAGTCCTAATTCTCATACATTATTCCTATAACATATTACAATATCCATTATTCATTAATCCAATTACTACTCCTATTATAATACTACTTACATATTGTATACCAGTGTACTTACCAGTTCTTATTTAATATATCGTTGTTATACCAGTGCTTCGATCTTGTTATTCTTGTGTTAGTTCAACACCATCTTCCAATTCAGTTCTTGCATCGAATATATTAAACTCGTGACATATCCGGACTTGGTCTAAAGTGCGCAGTGGAAACGCTGAGCCGCCAATAAGGAATTTGAAGCGAGTCATAGAGAAGTTCTCGTGCCACGTCTAGAATTGGTCTAAAGTGCGCAGTGGAAACGCTGAGCCGCCACTATAGACGTGAAGCGAGTTAACTACCAAAAAGGTTAATAACAAGTGGAAGTTCATTTTCATTATATTATTAATATTCCATCATTACTATTCCTTACCTATGCGACGCCCACGTCGAGCGGGACGCAAATATCAACTTGCTAAATCGAGACGCGCGTTGAGAAATCAAGCGGTGCTCGATCAAATCATTGCCACTACCGAGTGGACCGAACTTCTGGGAACCACCGATCACATTCCGTGTGACGCGTCCGATTACGTTTCTGTATACGGTTGCCCTTGCAACCTTCCTAAAGAGGTCAACCACGCGGACCTCTCGAGAGCTCCGACGCCAGTTCTACATCCGGTCGATCGTCCTGAGGTAATCGACATAGCCGACGACGACAGCCGAGACACGATCATCGTCCCCAGGGTCCGTTGCCGTATCGTCAGTGATGTCACTCTGCCGACACATCACCGTGTCATTCTACGCTCCGCACCAAGGACCACCAGCGTCAAACAGCACCAGCCTGTGGATCCGCTGCCGAGCCTCCCTCACCTCGAGGACATCTGTATAGAAGACCCGATGTACGACACCTACTGCCAGTACCGCCAGTTCCTGCTGCAGCAATATTATTAGGCGTTAATACAACATTGCGGTGAGTCGTATAATATCTTGTATAATTGCTGAATCCTGTAAACTCACCGTTCTCGTTGCATCATCTCGCGCGTGATTCTTGTCGGGACACTTCTTGTAACCGCGTCGGACGTTCTCTTCTTGACTGCATCCATAGCAATATCGGTTGTCCTAGTGCATATGACAACCCGCGGCTGTCTCGGCACGAAAGACCACTCCTCATTTTAATCATAATATCTCAACCGTCCGTCTGTCACTGTTCTCTTTTCTCTCTCCTGGTACCTGTAACAAAAACACAGTGACGGACGTGACAGCTGCAACAATATTATTAGGCGTTAATACAACATTGCGGTGAGTCGTATAATATCTTGTATAATTGTTGAATCCTGTAAACTCACCGTTCTCGTTGCATCCTCTCGCGCGCGATTCTTGTCGGGACACTCCTTGTAACCGCGTCGGACGTTCTTTTCTTGACTGCATCCATAGCAATATCGGTTGTCCTAGTGCATATGACAGCCCGCGGCTGTCTCGGCACGAAAGACCACTCCTCATTTTAATCATAATATCTCAACCGTCCGTCTGTCACTGTTCTCTTTTCTCTCTCCTGGTACCTGTAACAAAAACACAGTGACGGACGTGACAGTATACCGTAGCATCGCAGGACACGACTTTTGCACTCACGGAGACAGGCAGATCGTCAGTTTGCGGATATGTCATAATCCGAACGGAACACCCCAAGCTGTTCATTCTGGAAGTTGGAAGTTCAGGAAAATTCAAGGAGAAAACACACACCTTGGTCAACAATCTGGACATCTTCACGTATGTCAACAGCAAATTTGTTTACGTGGAGAAGCACCTCCGGAAACAATTTTCTCAACTCTACAAAGATGTAATCCGTCAGAAGTGTGAGCTAGAGCGTCAGATTCTCCAGAACGCCCTCACATTATTACATTCAGCACCCGAAGAAGTTGCCACCGCCATCATGAAGGATGTCGGATTTATCGCAGTTCCAGCAGGAGAGGTAGTGCACATAATAAAGTGCATACCAGTCACGGTCCAAGTGAGGAAAACCGAACGGTGTTATGATGAGCTACCCATCACGTATCGGAACACATCAAAATTCCTGAAGCCAAGGGACCACATCATTTCAAATACGGGGACAGAAAAGCCGTGCAATGAGCTACTTCCCCCATATTATAGACTGCACGGAACATGGTATCGCCTAACACCGTCATTGATGGAGGCCATCACTCCTTCGGAGCTTCACCCCCTCGCCAAGTCAACCTGGAAATACATAGATCCGAAGAACTTGGCAACGGGAGGCATTTATTCACAAGACGACCTGGACAAACTACAGGATCATATAATGTTTCCTGTAGAGAAGGTAGCAGTCATAAATTCAGTCGCACAGGGTGCGACGGGAAGACAGTTTGCAGCAGGAAACATCAATATGTTCAACCTGCTCGATGAAAACTCCCTACAGCAGATAGCGGAGTCTACAGCACAGAAATTATGGTCCGGATTCACTACATTCGGATCAATAAGTGCTGGAATAATCGGAGTGTACGTAGCGATCCGCACGATCAAAACAATCATCAGTACGATCGTTAACGGCATCGCATTACACTCACTATACGGCTGGAGCCTGCATCTCGTTGTCGCTGTCACGTCTGCCGACGTGTTGCCATAGGTTATAAGCATAGCCAATAAGAGTAGGATATTGTAACCGTCATTATTAAGAACATTGATTAGTTATAAGTAGTCATACTTCGCTCCGTTCATCAGATCCGATTCTCACCTCATACCATATACCCATTCTTATCTTAACCCTTGTATAATAATCATATCTTAATGTATTCCCCGTAGCAGTATCACGTAGCATTCACCGTAATCATTAATCGCGCGCTTCTCATAACATCCATAGCGTTATGTCTAACGAGACATCCGGTAGAAAATAAGACACCTATGTATTCGACCTCACGATCCTAAAAAGAGTTCAGTCAGTTCAGTTCAATTCGGACAGCCAGTCTGACACGTTCGTTCAAGACTCCAGCGAGGCTCGCCGCCTCCTGGATGTCCCGGTCCAGACTCCGACGAGTCCTCGCTCTCATCCGCCTTTGAGCGGTCCTGATATAACACGCGCTTCTAGTTCATTATAATTTCATTTCATACGTTACAAATATATTCCCAGTTATTAATTTAATAAGTGAGTCTCGCTTAGTTCTTCTCCCTACATCCTCGCGCTTGCAATACTCTCCTATTCAATTCGCGTTCGTCGCTATCAATTACGAAAGCTCGTGCGCGTCAACGAACGCGAGACGGAGGACAACAGCGGGGTATCTCCCGCCAACCGAGGATCACCGACGACGTGATCTTCCCAGGACGAGTGAGGATCATCGTCCTTCCTACGACGATCCAGCCTGATTCGACTGCAGCCGTCAGCGAGCAACGGAAGCAGCTCGCATAAAGGAAGCCTGCCTGTCTTCACCGATCGCTATACTCAACTGTCCGATAAGTTGCTAGATATTTCCCTGCGAAGATTCGTGCCGTCTCAGTTGTTACGTCACGCCCCACGTCCTAGGCAAAGAAGATGACCCCAGGAGGCGGCACGTGGAATTGAAGAGGAAACGGTCTTTTACGCCAAGACAGCCAGACGGGCAGTCATATGCGCTAGGACACCGATAGTCATTTGGAAAACCGGCACCCGCTTGCAGTCAACGCGGATGGCGATACTTATACGTTAACGCAACGAACGCGGTGAGTTGACATGGGGTAAAGATGGATACAAGATACTGATTCTCACCAGTTTGTTGTTACGCCTTAATAATACTGTCGCAGGAGTTGTTTCCTCTGCGCTGCGTAGACCTCGTACTGTGGGTCCTTGATGCAAGTATCTTCCAGGCGAGGAAGATTGGGAAGACGCAACGTAATACGTTGACGTGGTGACAGGAACGTGCTGTTGGTGATGACGCAACGAGGACGTGGCAGGATCACTGTGTCCTGGCTATCGTCGTCGTCAGAGATGTCTATGAGATCGATGATCTCATAGCGGGCAGCTGGTGTATCGTTGACAGGCGTGGAACGCGAGAGATCCGCGTGGTTGATCTCTGTGTTCAGAATCGGACGGCACGGACAACCGTATACCGATACGTAATCTGACGCGTCACACTCGATATTCTCGGTCGTGACGTGATCGACGCATGAGGAGAGAGGAGCGAAAGGAACTTGGTTTAACAACTCCTTCTCAAGAAATCCTTTATAGGAATTTTGTCTATGTTCTGAATGAAAAAGGGGAAAATTGGCCAGGGGTTCCCCGGAGGCGCTGGCCAGCGGTATTCCACCTGTGACTTTAATAAAATATAGTTATTGAAAAGGTCCGCTCGTTCATTGACACTACCCAAGCGGAGCGGACGAACTGGCCTCCAAGCCGGGTCACTGTGTAACGAACGAGGGCACTGTTAGAACTGTCACTATAGATCTAGCACTGCACGTATTCCTTGTGTGAACTGTCACTTGATGGAGACTTGATCGAACACTTGACCGAGAAAACACTTGACCGATCAAAATGTCGCTTGCAGACGTATTGTCTCGGCGGAGCTGTAAGCTTCTCCCTTTGTGACCGAGTTTCAATACTCAACAAGTGCACGATTGCTAATGGAAACAATTGTTCAAAATGTCGCTTGCAGACGTATTGTCTCGGCGGAGCTGTAAGCTTCTCCCTTTGTGACCGAGTTTCAATACTCTACAAGTGCACGATAAACGAAGATATAGTTTGAATATCGGAGAGAAATAGGTCACTGAATTGATTGAATTGTAAGAGAAGTCACTCGCGAAGTTCTGGTAAAATAAGATATATTATAATAATAACTTGGTTACACTTGGTTACAATTGTATTAATATAAATGTGAATATGAATTAAATGAATTAATTGCGTAGGAGTTAGTAAATGAATTAGTATTGGAATAGAGACTGCGTTGAGTCGGAATTGGTATTGAGTTTGAATTAGAATTGGAATTAGATTTGGAATTGGAATTGTAGAACAAACGTCGATGAACGTCGAAGCGCGAATTAGAAGAGCGCAGGTCGACACGTCTGCTCACTTCGCTGGCTTGGGCCAGACTGACTGATGTCGTTGTGTGAGAATGGAGTGAGCGCAGACCGACACGTCCGCTCACTCCGCTGGCTAGCACCAGACTGACTGATGTCGTTGTGTGAGAATGGAGTGAGCGCAGACCGACACGTCCGCTCACTTCGCTGGCTAGCACCAGACTGATGCAAGAGGCAGCTCTGCGTAGCCTCCTTCGCTCGGAGTGGGGGTTGCTGACGCTGCAGTCCCTTTGTCCTCGCTCGTCGGAGTGGTGACGGGTGCAAGACTGCTGACGTTGCAGTCTCTTTGTCCTCGCTCTCGACAGAGTGGTGACGCGTGCAAGACTGCTGACGTTGCGATCTCTTTGTTCTCGAGGTGGCGTTTACTCGAGCGGAGTTGAGGATTTGAACAAGTTGTAAGTGTAGATGAGGGTTTGAACAAGTGTTAGGTAAGATTGAGAGTTTGGAGTGGTGGTTGGGTTTAGAACAATTGGGAGAGTCGAGATTTAAGTAGTGATGGGTATTAGAACAAGTTTAGGAAAAGTCGTGGGTGAAGTAGTGATGGGTTTAAGATGTATTAGAATTAGAACAAGAGTTTGATAGCGATGGGTTTAAGAGATATTAGATTTAGAACAAGAGTTTGATAGCGATGGGTTTAAGAGGTATTATGTACTTAATATTTAATCTTAGCCTAGAATCGAGGTACGGTCCTCGATTCGACCAACGTCGGAGGTCGTCCGACGTAACACCTCCCTCGCCGGAGAAGAGATTTCTCGGAGTGAAATCTCTCGGTCCGAGGTTGTGTTCGGTGAACGCTCGCATTACAATTTTTGGTCTTGAGACGCATCGTTAGTGAGCGATCCGCGCAGGGAGCTCAGTTCTCGGCGCACGTTGACTGTATTAACAGTACGAAACACTGGATGCACTGAGATGTTGTCTGATTCTGCGCGAGGAGTTGGGGTAGGTTTCGCAATGTCCGACAGTCTATAATCGCAATGTTCATTATTTGACTGTCTTTTATTGGGGTCTTGGGAGGGAATGGGCTCACTTATGTCATTTTCACTTTCACTTTTCCGATATCTGACAGCGTATGTGTATGTTTCGTCTCTTTGTTTCAGGAAAATGAAGAATCTTGTCAAGGAACTCCAGATGGCGACGATGAGGTGGAGGCTCCAGCCGTATAACGAATGGAGAGCGATGCCATTGATGATTGTGCTGATAATAGTTTTTATTGTGCGAATTGCCACATATATTCCTATTAATCCAGCGGTTACGGATCCGAACGTGGTAAATCCTGACCATAACTTCTGTGCGGTAGATTCAGCTATTTGTTGAAGCGACTCTTCGTCGAGCAGGTTGAACATGTTAATATTTCCTGCTGCGTATTGTCTACCTGAGGCGCCTTGTGCAATAGTATTTATTACGGCTACCTTTTCTACAGGGAACATTATGTGATCCTGCAGTTTGTCGAGGTCGTCTTGCGAATATATGCCTCCAGTCGCAAGGTTTTTGGGGTCCACGTATTTCCATGTGGCCTTAGAGATTGGATGGAGTTCTGACGGTGCAATAGTTTCTGTTAGTGATGGAGTGAGTCGGTACCATGTTCCATGTATTCTGTAATATGGAGATAGTAACTCGCTGCACGGCTTCTCTGTACCGGTGTTTGAAATAATGTGGTCCTTTGGTTTCAGGAATCTTGAAGAATTCTTGTACGTGACGGGCAGTTCGTCATAACAGCGTTCCGTTTTCCGGATCTGGACTGTCACTGGGATACATTTGATAATATGGACCACTTCACCTGCTGGGACTGCAATAAATCCAGCGTCTTTCATGATGGCGGTTGCCACTTCTTCAGGGGCTGTGTGCAGCTGAGTGAGTGCGTTCTGGAGAATTTGTCGTTCTAGTTCGCACTTTTGACGAATGACGTCCTTGTTACGTCGGACGACCTCCGACGTTGGTCGAATCGAGGACCGTACCTCGATTCTAGGTTAAGACTAAATACTAAGTACATAACAACCTCTTAAACCCATCGCTACCAAACTCTTGTTCTAATTCTAATACCTCTTAAACCCATCACTACTTCACCCACGACTTTCCCTAAACTTGTTCTAACACCCATCACTACTTAAATCTCGACTCTCCCAATTGTTCTAAACCCAACCACCACTCCAAACTCTCAATCTTACCTAACACTTGTTCAAACCCTCATCTACACTTATAACTTGTTTAAACCCTCATCTACACTTAACACTTGTTCAAACCCTCATCTACACTTACAACTTGTTCAAATCCTCAACTCCGCTCGAGTAAACGCCACCTCGAGAACAAAGAGATCGCAACGTCAGCAGTCTTGCACGCGTCACCACTCTGTCGAGAGCGAGGACAAAGAGACTGCAACGTCAGCAGTCTTGCACCCGTCACCACTCCGACGAGCGAGGACAAAGGGACTGCAGCGTCAGCAACCCCCACTCCGAGCGAAGGAGGCTACGCAGAGCTGCCTCTTGCATCAGTCTGGTGCTAGCCAGCGAAGTGAGCGGACGTGTCGGTCTGCGCTCACTCCATTCTCACACAACGACATCAGTCAGTCTGGCCCAAGCCAGCGAAGCGAGCAGACGTGTCGATCTGCGCTCTTCTAATTCGCGCTTCGACGTTCATCGACGTTTGTTCTACTATTCTATTCCAAATCCATTCCAATTCAATTCCTAAATCAATTCCAATTCTAACTCTTACTAACTCATACTCCGTATACGATTAATACGTTTAATTCATTTATTATTATACTACCAAGTTTATACTCAAGTGTACTCAACGTTCTTTATTTCAATATATATATTATATATTACCAGTGCTACGTGAAGTTAATTTCCACATCATTCTACTAAATCCAGTGACAGTTTCTTTTCGAAATTCGAATCGTGCCCTCGTTAATCATACAGAACTCGGCTTGGAGGTCAGTTCGTCCGCTCCGCTGAGAAGTAGTGGTTGACGAGTAGACGTTTGGAAATAATAACTTTCCAAATCAGATAAACGCATTTAATATTAATAATAAATAATTGAGCTCTCGCTTACGTGTTCAACCTCGGTCACAAAGGGAGAAGCTTACAGCTCCGCCGAGGCAATACGTCAACGAGGTGACACTTAGTCAAAAGATTATCGAAGTTAAAGTGACAGTTTGTGAAAGGAAACATATCAGTGTCTAAAGTGAAATGACTGTTTTAATAGTGCCCTCGTTGTCGCACGGTGACCCGGCTCGGAGGCCAGTTCGTCTGCTCTGCTGGGTAGTGCCGATTAACGAGTGGACATTTTCGAGTCAGGTAAATTACCTCTGGCCAGCGCCTACGGGGAACCCCTGGCCAATTTTTCTTTCACGTTTGGGACTTAGACAAAATCCGACAAAAGGATTTTCAGAGTATTAACTCTTCCGAAACAGTTCCTTCCATACCCATCCCTTATGCGTCGTACACGTCGTGCAGGCCGAAAGTATCAACTGGCCAAGTTCAAACGGGCATTAAATCAAACAGCCATCTTAAACCGCGTCTTAAGTTCGACTGATTGGACTGAACTTCTCGGAACGACCGAGAATATCGAGTGCGACGCGTCAGATTACGTATCGGTATACGGTTGTCCGTGCCGTCCGATTCCGAACACAGAGGTCGACCACGCGGACCTCTCGCGTTCTTCACCTGTCACCAAACCGTCTGCTGGTCGCTACGAGATAGCCGATCTCGTTGACATCTCTGACGACGACGACGACGTCAGGAATACCATAAACCTGTCCAGTGACAACAACAACCCGCCTGCCGTTCGTTACGAGGTCATTGATCTCGTCACCAGCTCTGATGACGATGACAGCAGGAGCACCATAATCTTGCCGCACGTTCGCTGTAGGATCATCAAGGACGAGTACCTACCGTCCAACAGACGCATTGTCGTGCGTACCCCAGCGAGACAGCTGCCAAACCTTCCTCATCTCGATGAGATCTGTCTGGACGACCCGTTATACCAGACCCATGCTGACCGACGAGCTCAGCTCCTTCAACAGTACTACTAAGATACAACAACTAACCGGTGAGAATTCGTATCTTTTGTAACCCCTTTTGTTCCATGTCAACTCACCGTGTTCGTTGCGTCAGCGTAGAAGTATCGCCATCCGCGTTGACTGCTAGCGGGTGTCGGTCTCAAATGACTATCGGTGTCCTAGCGCATATGACTGCCCGTCTGGCTGTCTTGGCGTAAAAGACCGTTTCCTCTTCAATTCCACGTGCCGCCTCCTGGGATCATCTTCTTTGCCTAGGACGTGGGGCGTGACGTAACAAAATTTGGCGCAGTCGGTAGGACACGAAAACGGTCGCCGGTAGTCGAACCATTAACAAATTGTTTTTGTACGTCTGACATTTGTTCTCTATATCGTGTGTCGAGTAAGAATTCACACTAATATCGCAAAATGTCTCGCCCAATCACACGATCCCAAACGGATCCCCGAGCGGATCCTAATCAAGACCTTCCTCCGCCAACCGAGGAAGAGCTACTTCTTTACGCGCAAGATCTCGCCCGTAAAGAGGAATATTTAAAAGAGCAAACCGAATTCATTGCTAAATTGCGTCTTAAATATGAAGAAGACGCACAGAATCAAAATAACATGCTCGATGAAATACGCAAAGAGCTCCACAATATTCAAGCCTTGAACCAAAACTTACGTCACCAAGCGCCTACACCAGGCCCCAGTAACGTCTCTAACACGCGAGAACCTTCATTATCAGAGCCACGCGAAACCCCGCAATATGAGCCAACAGGAAATTTCGCGTTGAAACAAGCCGCAGAACTCGTACCCAAATTCGACGGAACATCGATTCCCGTCCTAAAATTCATCCGCGCCTGCAAACGCGCGCGTGATTCTATCCCCGAATCCATAGAACGTGCCCTTACTAATCTAATCTGCAATAAACTTTCCGATCGTGCGTACGCTGCCATTGAAGGCGAAAACATACGTACGATCTCACAACTTTGCGATAAGCTACGAACAGTACTGGGACCCTACAAATTCGTGGACCAGTACCGTGGCGAATTGGCAAGCGTAGCCCAGGGCAACAATGAGCATATTCTTGACTTCATAAATCGAGTCAAAGATTTACGAACCGCCATCAGCGATTCTACCGAAGGACATTACGACTACAGAGAAATCGATCGTTTCACAGTCGAGTGCTTCCTTCGCGGTCTACTCCCACAACTTCGCAGCGAAGTTTTGCATTGCCGTTCTCAGAATTCGGCAGAGATCTTCGAAGCAGCCATCTCTGCATATAAGCAATATGAGCTGTATCAAAACCGTCGTCGCGAATCTAATCGTGACGATTCCCGCAAGGTAAGCTTCTCAGATAACAGAAGCTCCTATCGCCCACGCTCTTCTGACAATTTCAATTCTCGCGAACGCATCCCTGAACGTCGCGACAACAGACCGGATGAGCGTCGCGATAACGGGTCCGACCAACGTCGAGACTCGTGGAGAAACTCGAACCGCAACTCTTATCGTTCTCCAACTCCGCAGTGGCGATCCGAAACCCCTCGCGAACAAAACCCGCAGCGCGAAAACCGGGACCCGAATTCAAATCGCGACAGACGTTCGGGAGAGCCCCGCAAGTTTTGCAACTATTGCAAAACCCCCGGGCATGACATTCACGAATGTCGAAAAAGAGCCTATAACAATAACCTGCGCTCGGGAAACGAGTCAGGCCTCCCGACAGGAACGAATCAACAGCGGGAGGCCGCCCCAACAAAGCGCAACCAAACATTCACGCAGACCGCCGTTCGAACGAACGAGCTCCCCGAAGACCAGATCGACGATTCGTCTCTGCAGTTAACCTCGCAGTAGACTCGCCGATCCCGCGCGTACAAATCTCCGCCCCTCAGCTTCGCGAGAAAAGTGAATTCTTATTAGACACGGGCTCGGAAGTCAATTTGATACGCGCGTCTAGTTTAAAACCTGGGATAACCATTGATCCCACGAGCACGATCGAAGTTCATGGAATAACCGAGGGTTCCATAGTAACACTCGGCGAAGTCGTTATATTCATTCAAGGGACAATCCCTGTCAAATTCCACGTGCTCTGGGACGATTTTCCAGTCAGTGTTAACGGAATTCTCGGCTCGCCCTTCTTTATAGGAGGAGCTGAGATTTCCTTTGCAAGGCAATTTGTTTTAATCGGAAACATTTCTATTCCGTTCTCTAATTCACGCGCACTGCCGACTGAGCCCCGCGATAGTTCAATGACGAGGGTTATTTCAATGCCTTCTCCAAAGACGGAGGTCTCTCTTGAAAAGCACGCCGCAAGGACAGAGGAAGAAACATTCCCTCTCTCAAAACGTCGGGTGCAACTGGGAGAGATTCGTATCACATCGAATAATATCGTAGAGGAACCGGTCAATAAGCGCAAAAATCTAAATCAACAGTCCGAATCAAGGACTGCAGCAGACTCTAATGAGTTTGCCGTTGAGCCCCGAACAGCCGCCTGCATTGCAGTCAGCGTACAGGGCCCGAAACAGGGATATATCCGCCGCGTCAGCGTAGCGCCGGATGTATTCCTCGGTGACTGTGTAGTCACTAATCGCGGAGGCAAAGCGAGCCTCAGATGTTTCAACACATCTCCGCGTCCGATCTCATTCCGATTACCCGTGTTAGAGGTGGAAGAGATCGAGCGTTATTCAACTAATTCCGGGTACTATCCCGACGCATTCGGTAACCATCCCGACCTTTCTAATTCCGGTAACCATCCCGACGTATTCGGTAACCATCCCGACCTTTCTAATTCCGGTAACCATCCCGACGCATTCGGTAACCATCCCGACCTTTCTAATTCCGGTAACCATCCCGACGCATTCGGTAACCATCCCGACCTTTCTAATTCCGGTAACCATCCCGACAATTTTAATCCAGAGTCCAAAGAAGACTCCCGCGAATTCAAACCTATGAAGGTTTATTCTACAAGCTCCGGTATCAAGTCCGATTGTTTCTATTCCGAGTCTAGGTTGAAAGGAAATGTCCCCGCCTTTGATTCTCTAAAAACGACAGAACGTCTACATAAAATAAAGCATAAAACTCTACCTCGTATAGACCGAGCATACGAGTCGATCATAAAAGATCATCCCGCGATAATTTCTAAATCAGAGTCAAAGAGAGTCTATATTTCATTTCAAAAACCTACCTCTGATTTTTCGCCGGAACATGATCTCTTCCAATCTCAACGGTCAAGTATCCGTGCACCGCAAAGCGAGTTTCATCCATCTAGGAATTATACGTCTGTAAAATACGCGTCAGCAAAAAGGAGAAACAAATTTCGTATTATACTATACCTCTGCGATAACCCGCGAACAATGATTGTAGCATCTCCTGCGACTTGCGATAAGAAACCCTCCCAGGAGATTTCATTACAGTCCTCCGCTGACGCGAAATTAGAATCCGCGTTAATCACGCGTCCGGTCAACACCGACAAACGAGCGAAATCCGAAACCCAGCGTCGACAAAATCTCCTTCTACAGCCGGAAGATAAGCTTGTCGCATCACGACTCAGCCCCTCGGAAGATAGGATCATTCCAGAGGAGCTCCAGTCTTCAGACAATTTCGCAACCACAAACATGTATCCGTTACAAGTTGCCATCCTATGCACCATTACCACGCAAGTTTATACCCTCATTGGATATGATTGCGGTGGACCGACACTCAACGTCACTACGTACTCTACCATCGATAACCTGAATTGCGAACCCGAAGATGTCACACCGATCGAGAGTTTAGAGCGAATTCAACTTCTGCAGCTAGCCGAGTTTTCGCAAGCCCGAGTCCTCCAATGCCACATTGAAATAGACAGAACGATCTACTACTGTGGCATGCATTCGCATAATTCCGTCGTCGCCAATGGTAGACAAGAGTATCTCCTAACCACCACCAGTGAAACATGCTCTAATCTACACACTACTGGAACTCTGTATATTACGCCAGCGGCACAGATCACAGGAGTCCAGCCAAATTCCACAACCTCTCGTAGCCTCACAATGGCAGGAGAAATCAAGAATGACGGAAGCTGCTCAGGCACAACCTACAACGATCCTTTTGGAACCTGGACGGACGTCGTGGTGCAAGCCATAATACGCATCACGATACGGGACTACATTGCACCGATAAAGCTATCCACAGCACAAATTCATTTACAATCCGGACAAATCTGTCCTCTTCAGAAAGGCAACTGCCTCGATTCACAGGACGGATACACATTCTGGGAACCCGCACCAACAGATTCATGCAGATTCAACAACTACGATGTTCTATACGAAGGGCTAGCGACCAAGCTATCCCCACAGTTAAAATCCTCGCCAACCTTGTATACAGTTGCCTCTCAGGATACAACATTTGCACTAACCGAGACAGGACGATCTTCAGTCTGCGGATTTATCATAATCCGTACAGAACATCCAAAACTGTTCATACTAGAAACGGGGAAGTCAGGGAAATTCAAGGAGAAGTCACCCACCCTCGTCAACAATCTCGACATATTCACCTATGTCAACAGCAAATTCGTCTACGTAGAGAAACATCTCCGTACACAATTTTCTCAACTATATAAGGACGTCATTCGTCAAAGGTGCGAACTAGAACGACAAATTCTCCAGAACGCACTCACTCAGCTGCACACAGCCCCTGAAGAAGTGGCAACCGCCATCATGAAAGACGCTGGATTTATTGCAGTCCCAGCAGGTGAAGTGGTCCATATTATCAAATGTATCCCAGTGACAGTCCAGATCCGGAAAACGGAACGCTGTTATGACGAACTGCCCGTCACGTACAAGAATTCTTCAAGATTCCTGAAACCAAAGGACCACATTATTTCAAACACCGGTACAGAGAAGCCGTGCAGCGAGTTACTATCTCCATATTACAGAATACATGGAACATGGTACCGACTCACTCCATCACTAACAGAAACTATTGCACCGTCAGAACTCCATCCAATCTCTAAGGCCACATGGAAATACGTGGACCCCAAAAACCTTGCGACTGGAGGCATATATTCGCAAGACGACCTCGACAAACTGCAGGATCACATAATGTTCCCTGTAGAAAAGGTAGCCGTAATAAATACTATTGCACAAGGCGCCTCAGGTAGACAATACGCAGCAGGAAATATTAACATGTTCAACCTGCTCGACGAAGAGTCGCTTCAACAAATAGCTGAATCTACCGCACAGAAGTTATGGTCAGGATTTACCACGTTCGGATCCGTAACCGCTGGATTAATAGGAATATATGTGGCAATTCGCACAATAAAAACTATTATCAGCACAATCATCAATGGCATCGCTCTCCATTCGTTATACGGCTGGAGCCTCCACCTCATCGTCGCCATCTGGAGTTCCTTGACAAGATTCTTCATTTTCCTGAAACAAAGAGACGAAACATACACATACGCTGTCAGATATCGGAAAAGTGAAAGTGAAAATGACATAAGTGAGCCCATTCCCTCCCAAGACCCCAATAAAAGACAGTCAGATAATGAACATTGCGATTATAGACTGTCGGACATTGCGAAACCTACCCCAACTCCTCGCGCAGAATCAGACAACATCTCAGTGCATCCAGTGTTTCGTACTGTTAATACAGTCAACGTGCGCCGAGAACTGAGCTCCCTGCGCGGATCGCTCACTAACGATGCGTCTCAAGACCAAAAATTGTAATGCGAGCGTTCACCGAACACAACCTCGGACCGAGAGATTTCACTCCGAGAAATCTCTTCTCCGGCGAGGGAGGTGTTACGTCGGACGACCTCCGACGTTGGTCGAATCGAGGACCGTACCTCGATTCTAGGTTAAGACTAAATACTAAGTACATAACAACCTCTTAAACCCATCGCTACCAAACTCTTGTTCTAATTCTAATACCTCTTAAACCCATCACTACTTCACCCACGACTTTCCCTAAACTTGTTCTAACACCCATCACTACTTAAATCTCGACTCTCCCAATTGTTCTAAACCCAACCACCACTCCAAACTCTCAATCTTACCTAACACTTGTTCAAACCCTCATCTACACTTATAACTTGTTTAAACCCTCATCTACACTTAACACTTGTTCAAACCCTCATCTACACTTACAACTTGTTCAAATCCTCAACTCCGCTCGAGTAAACGCCACCTCGAGAACAAAGAGATCGCAACGTCAGCAGTCTTGCACGCGTCACCACTCTGTCGAGAGCGAGGACAAAGAGACTGCAACGTCAGCAGTCTTGCACCCGTCACCACTCCGACGAGCGAGGACAAAGGGACTGCAGCGTCAGCAACCCCCACTCCGAGCGAAGGAGGCTACGCAGAGCTGCCTCTTGCATCAGTCTGGTGCTAGCCAGCGAAGTGAGCGGACGTGTCGGTCTGCGCTCACTCCATTCTCACACAACGACATCAGTCAGTCTGGCCCAAGCCAGCGAAGCGAGCAGACGTGTCGATCTGCGCTCTTCTAATTCGCGCTTCGACGTTCATCGACGTTTGTTCTACTATTCTATTCCAAATCCATTCCAATTCAATTCCTAAATCAATTCCAATTCTAACTCTTACTAACTCATACTCCGTATACGATTAATACGTTTAATTCATTTATTATTATACTACCAAGTTTATACTCAAGTGTACTCAACGTTCTTTATTTCAATATATATATTATATATTACCAGTGCTACGTGAAGTTAATTTCCACATCATTCTACTAAATCCAGTGACAGTTTCTTTTCGAAATTCGAATCGTGCCCTCGTTAATCATACAGAACTCGGCTTGGAGGTCAGTTCGTCCGCTCCGCTGAGAAGTAGTGGTTGACGAGTAGACGTTTGGAAATAATAACTTTCCAAATCAGATAAACGCATTTAATATTAATAATAAATAATTGAGCTCTCGCTTACGTGTTCAACCTCGGTCACAAAGGGAGAAGCTTACAGCTCCGCCGAGGCAATACGTCAACGAGGTGACACTTAGTCAAAAGATTATCGAAGTTAAAGTGACAGTTTGTGAAAGGAAACATATCAGTGTCTAAAGTGAAATGACTGTTTTAATAGTGCCCTCGTTGTCGCACGGTGACCCGGCTCGGAGGCCAGTTCGTCTGCTCTGCTGGGTAGTGCCGATTAACGAGTGGACATTTTCGAGTCAGGTAAATTACCTCTGGCCAGCGCCTACGGGGAACCCCTGGCCAATTTTTCT
The DNA here is from genome assembly GCF_051020765.1 of Lasioglossum baleicum. Taxonomy (NCBI): domain Eukaryota; kingdom Metazoa; phylum Arthropoda; class Insecta; order Hymenoptera; family Halictidae; genus Lasioglossum; species Lasioglossum baleicum. The sequence continues at coordinate 856,255 of NW_027469113.1, read as the reverse complement.
TTCACGTTTGGGACTTAGACAAAATCCGACAAAAGGATTTTCAGAGTATTAACTCTTCCGAAACAGTTCCTTCCATACCCATCCCTTATGCGTCGTACACGTCGTGCAGGCCGAAAGTATCAACTGGCCAAGTTCAAACGGGCATTAAATCAAACAGCCATCTTAAACCGCGTCTTAAGTTCGACTGATTGGACTGAACTTCTCGGAACGACCGAGAATATCGAGTGCGACGCGTCAGATTACGTATCGGTATACGGTTGTCCGTGCCGTCCGATTCCGAACACAGAGGTCGACCACGCGGACCTCTCGCGTTCTTCACCTGTCACCAAACCGTCTGCTGGTCGCTACGAGATAGCCGATCTCGTTGACATCTCTGACGACGACGACGACGTCAGGAATACCATAAACCTGTCCAGTGACAACAACAACCCGCCTGCCGTTCGTTACGAGGTCATTGATCTCGTCACCAGCTCTGATGACGATGACAGCAGGAGCACCATAATCTTGCCGCACGTTCGCTGTAGGATCATCAAGGACGAGTACCTACCGTCCAACAGACGCATTGTCGTGCGTACCCCAGCGAGACAGCTGCCAAACCTTCCTCATCTCGATGAGATCTGTCTGGACGACCCGTTATACCAGACCCATGCTGACCGACGAGCTCAGCTCCTTCAACAGTACTACTAAGATACAACAACTAACCGGTGAGAATTCGTATCTTTTGTAACCCCTTTTGTTCCATGTCAACTCACCGCGTTCGTTGCGTCAGCGTAGAAGTATCGCCATCCGCGTTGACTGCTAGCGGGTGTCGGTCTCAAATGACTATCGGTGTCCTAGCGCATATGACTGCCCGTCTGGCTGTCTTGGCGTAAAAGACCGTTTCCTCTTCAATCCCACGTGCCGCCTCCTGGGATCATCTTCTTTGCCTAGGACGTGGGGCGTGACGTAACATCCTTATATAGTTGAGAAAATTGTGTACGGAGATGTTTCTCTACGTAGACGAATTTGCTGTTGACATAGGTGAATATGTCGAGATTGTTGACGAGGGTGGGTGACTTCTCCTTGAATTTCCCTGACTTCCCCGTTTCTAGTATGAACAGTTTTGGATGTTCTGTACGGATTATGATAAATCCGCAGACTGAAGATCGTCCTGTCTCGGTTAGTGCAAATGTTGTATCCTGAGAGGCAACTGTATACAAGGTTGGCGAGGATTTTAACTGTGGGGATAGCTTGGTCGCTAGCCCTTCGTATAGAACATCGTAGTTGTTGAATCTGCATGAATCTGTTGGTGCGGGTTCCCAGAATGTGTATCCGTCCTGTGAATCGAGGCAGTTGCCTTTCTGAAGAGGACAGGTTTGTCCGGATTGTAAATGAATTTGTGCTGTGGATAGCTTTATCGGTGCAATGTAGTCCCGTATCGTGATGCGTATTATGGCTTGCACCACGACGTCCGTCCAGGTTCCAAAAGGATCGTTGTAGGTTGTGCCTGAGCAGCTTCCGTCATTCTTGATTTCTCCTGCCATTGTGAGACTACGAGAGGTTGTGGAATTTGGCTGGACTCCTGTGATCTGTGCCGCTGGCGTAATATACAGAGTTCCAGTAGTGTGTAGATTAGAGCATGTTTCACTGGTGGTGGTTAGGAGATACTCTTGTCTACCATTGGCGACGACGGAATTATGCGAATGCATGCCACAGTAGTAGATCGTTCTGTCTATTTCAATGTGGCATTGGAGGACTCGGGCTTGCGAAAACTCGGCTAGCTGCAGAAGTTGAATTCGCTCTAAACTCTCGATCGGTGTGACATCTTCGGGTTCGCAATTCAGGTTATCGATGGTAGAGTACGTAGTGACGTTGAGTGTCGGTCCACCGCAATCATATCCAATGAGGGTATAAACTTGCGTGGTAATGGTGCATAGGATGGCAACTTGTAACGGATACATGTTTGTGGTTGCGAAATTGTCTGAAGACTGGAGCTCCTCTGGAATGATCCTATCTTCCGAGGGGCTGAGTCGTGATGCGACAAGCTTATCTTCCGGCTGTAGAAGGAGATTTTGTCGACGCTGGGTTTCGGATTTCGCTCGCTTATCGGTGTTGACCGGACGCGTGATTATCGCGGATTCTAATTTCGCGTCAGCGGAGGACTGTAATGAAATCTCCTGGGAGGGTTTCTTATCGCAAGTCGCAGGAGATGCTATAATCATTGTTCGCGGGTTATCGCAGAGGTATAGTATAATACGAAATTTGTTTCTCCTTTTTGCTGACGCGTATTTTACAGACGTATAATTCCTAGATGGATGAAACTCGCTTTGCGGTGCACGGATACTTGACCGTTGAGACTGGAAGAGATCATGTTCCGGCGAAAAATCAGAGGTAGGTTTTTGAAATGAAATATAGACTCTCTTTGACTCTGATTTAGAAATTATCGCGGGATGATCTTTTATGATCGACTCGTATACTCGGTCTATACGAGGTAGAGTTTTATGCTTTATTTTATGTAGACGTTCTGTCGTCTTTAGAGAATCAAAGGCGGGGACATTTCCTTTCAACCTAGACTCGGAATAGAAACAATCGGACTTGATACCGGAGCTTGTAGAATAAACCTTCATAGGTTTGAATTCGCGGGAGTCTTCTTTGGACTCTGGATTAAAATTGTCGGGATGGTTACCGGAATTAGAAAGGTCGGGATGGTTACCGAATGCGTCGGGATGGTTACCGGAATTAGAAAGGTCGGGATGGTTACCGAATGCGTCGGGATGGTTACCGGAATTAGAAAGGTCGGGATGGTTACCGAATGCGTCGGGATAGTGCCCGGAATTAGTTGAATAACGCTCGATCTCTTCCACCTCTAACACGGGTAATCGGAATGAGATCGGACGCGGAGATGTGTTGAAACATCTGAGGCTCGCTTTGCCTCCGCGATTAGTGACTACACAGTCACCGAGGAATACATCCGGCGCTACGCTGACGCGGCGGATATATCCCTGTTTCGGGCCCTGTACGCTGACTGCAATGCAGGCGGCTGTTCGGGGCTCAACAGCAAACTCATTAGAGTCTGCTGCAGTCCTTGATTCGGACTGTTGATTTTGATTTTTGCGCTTATCGACCGATTCCTCTACGATATTATTCGATGTGATACGAATCTCTCCCGGTTGCACCCGACGTTTTGAGAGAGGGAATGTTTCTTCCTCTGTCCTTGCGGCGTGCTTTTCAAGAGAGACCTCCGTTTTCGGAGAAGGCATTGAAATAACCCTCGTCATTGAACTATCGCGGGGCTCAGTCGGCAGTGCGCGTGAATTAGAGAACGGAATAGAAATGTTTCCGATTAAAACAAATTGCCTTGCAAAGGAAATCTCAGCTCCTCCTATAAAGAAGGGCGAGCCGAGAACTCCGTTAACACTGACTGGGAATTCGTCCCCGAGCACGTGGAATTTGATAGGGATTGTCCCCTGAATGAATATAACGACTTCGCCGAGTGTTACTATGGAACCCTCGGTTATTCCATGAACTTCGATCGTGCTCGTGGGATCAATGGTTATCCCAGGTTTTAAACTAGACGCGCGTATCAAATTGACTTCCGAGCCCGTGTCTAATAAGAATTCACTTTTCTCGCGAAGCTGAGGGGCGGAGATTTGTACGCGCGGGATCGGCGAGTCTACTGCGAGGTTAACTGCAGAGACGAATCGTCGATCTGGTCTTCGGGGAGCTCGTTCGTTCGAACGGCGGTCTGCGTGAATGTTTGGTTGCGCTTTGTTGGGGCGGCCTCCCGCTGTTGATTCGTTCCTGTCGGGAGGCCTGACTCGTTTCCCGAGCGCAGGTTATTGTTATAGGCTCTTTTTCGACATTCGTGAATGTCATGCCCGGGAGTTTTGCAATAGTTGCAAAACTTGCGGGGCTCTCCCGAACGTCTGTCGCGATTTGAATTCGGGTCCCGGTTTTCGCGCTGCGGGTTTTGTTCGCGAGGGGTTTCGGATCGCCACTGCGGAGTTGGAGAACGATAAGAGTTGCGGTTCGAGTTTCTCCACGAGTCTCGACGTTGGTCGGACCCGTTATCGCGACGCTCATCCGGTCTGTTATCGCGACGTTCAGGGATGCGTTCGCGAGAATTGAAATTGTCAGAAGAGCGTGGGCGATAGGAGCTTCTGTTATCTGAGAAGCTTACCTTGCGGGAATCGTCACGATTAGATTCGCGACGACGGTTTTGATACAGCTCATATTGCTTATATGCAGAGATGGCTGCTTCGAAGATCTCTGTCGAATTCTGAGAACGGCAATGCAAAACTTCGCTGCGAAGTTGTGGGAGTAGACCGCGAAGGAAGCACTCGACTGTGAAACGATCGATTTCTCTGTAGTCGTAATGTCCTTCGGTAGAATCGCTGATGGCGGTTCGTAAATCTTTGACTCGATTTATGAAGTCAAGAATATGCTCATTGTTGCCCTGGGCTACGCTTGCCAATTCGCCACGGTACTGGTCCACGAATTTGTAGGGTCCCAGTACTGTTCGTAGCTTATCGCAAAGTTGTGAGATCGTACGTATGTTTTCGCCTTCAATGGCAGCGTACGCACGATCGGAAAGTTTATTGCAGATTAGTTTAGTAAGGGCACGTTCTATGGATTCGGGGATAGAATCACGCGCGCGTTTGCAGGCGCGGATGAATTTTAGGACGGGAATCGATGTTCCGTCGAATTTGGGTACGAGTTCTGCGGCTTGTTTCAACGCGAAATTTCCTGTTGGCTCATATTGCGGGGTTTCGCGTGGCTCTGATAATGAAGGTTCTCGCGTGTTAGAGACGTTACTGGGGCCTGGTGTAGGCGCTTGGTGACGTAAGTTTTGGTTCAAGGCTTGAATATTGTGGAGCTCTTTGCGTATTTCATCGAGCATGTTATTTTGATTCTGTGCGTCTTCTTCATATTTAAGACGCAATTTAGCAATGAATTCGGTTTGCTCTTTTAAATATTCCTCTTTACGGGCGAGATCTTGCGCGTAAAGAAGTAGCTCTTCCTCGGTTGGCGGAGGAAGGTCTTGATTAGGATCCGCTCGGGGATCCGTTTGGGATCGTGTGATTGGGCGAGACATTTTGCGATATTAGTGTGAATTCTTACTCGACACACGATATAGAGAACAAATGTCAGACGTACAAAAACAATTTGTTAATGGTTCGACTACCGGCGACCGTTTTCGTGTCCTACCGACTGCGCCAAATTTTGTTACGTCACGCCCCACGTCCTAGGCAAAGAAGATGACCCCAGGAGGCGGCACGTGGAATTGAAGAGGAAACGGTCTTTTACGCCAAGACAGCCAGACGGGCAGTCATATGCGCTAGGACACCGATAGTCATTTGGAAAACCGGCACCCGCTTGCAGTCAACGCGGATGGCGATACTTATACGTTAACGCAACGAACGCGGTGAGTTGACATGGGGTAAAGATGGATACAAGATACTGATTCTCACCAGTTTGTTGTTACGCCTTAATAATACTGTCGCAGGAGTTGTTTCCTCTGCGCTGCGTAGACCTCGTACTGTGGGTCCTTGATGCAAGTATCTTCCAGGCGAGGAAGATTGGGAAGACGCAACGTAATACGTTGACGTGGTGACAGGAACGTGCTGTTGGTGATGACGCAACGAGGACGTGGCAGGATCACTGTGTCCTGGCTATCGTCGTCGTCAGAGATGTCTATGAGATCGATGATCTCATAGCGGGCAGCTGGTGTATCGTTGACAGGCGTGGAACGCGAGAGATCCGCGTGGTTGATCTCTGTGTTCAGAATCGGACGGCACGGACAACCGTATACCGATACGTAATCTGACGCGTCACACTCGATATTCTCGGTCGTGACGTGATCGACGCATGAGGAGAGAGGAGCGAAAGGAACTTGGTTTAACAACTCCTTCTCAAGAAATCCTTTATAGGAATTTTGTCTATGTTCTGAATGAAAAAGGGGAAAATTGGCCAGGGGTTCCCCGGAGGCGCTGGCCAGCGGTATTCCACCTGTGACTTTAATAAAATATAGTTATTGAAAAGGTCCGCTCGTTCATTGACACTACCCAAGCGGAGCGGACGAACTGGCCTCCAAGCCGGGTCACTGTGTAACGAACGAGGGCACTGTTAGAACTGTCACTATAGATCTAGCACTGCACGTATTCCTTGTGTGAACTGTCACTTGATGGAGACTTGATCGAACACTTGACCGAGAAAACACTTGACCGATCAAAATGTCGCTTGCAGACGTATTGTCTCGGCGGAGCTGTAAGCTTCTCCCTTTGTGACCGAGTTTCAATACTCAACAAGTGCACGATTGCTAATGGAAACAATTGTTCAAAATGTCGCTTGCAGACGTATTGTCTCGGCGGAGCTGTAAGCTTCTCCCTTTGTGACCGAGTTTCAATACTCTACAAGTGCACGATAAACGAAGATATAGTTTGAATATCGGAGAGAAATAGGTCACTGAATTGATTGAATTGTAAGAGAAGTCACTCGCGAAGTTCTGGTAAAATAAGATATATTATAATAATAACTTGGTTACACTTGGTTACAATTGTATTAATATAAATGTGAATATGAATTAAATGAATTAATTGCGTAGGAGTTAGTAAATGAATTAGTATTGGAATAGAGACTGCGTTGAGTCGGAATTGGTATTGAGTTTGAATTAGAATTGGAATTAGATTTGGAATTGGAATTGTAGAACAAACGTCGATGAACGTCGAAGCGCGAATTAGAAGAGCGCAGGTCGACACGTCTGCTCACTTCGCTGGCTTGGGCCAGACTGACTGATGTCGTTGTGTGAGAATGGAGTGAGCGCAGACCGACACGTCCGCTCACTCCGCTGGCTAGCACCAGACTGACTGATGTCGTTGTGTGAGAATGGAGTGAGCGCAGACCGACACGTCCGCTCACTTCGCTGGCTAGCACCAGACTGATGCAAGAGGCAGCTCTGCGTAGCCTCCTTCGCTCGGAGTGGGGGTTGCTGACGCTGCAGTCCCTTTGTCCTCGCTCGTCGGAGTGGTGACGGGTGCAAGACTGCTGACGTTGCAGTCTCTTTGTCCTCGCTCTCGACAGAGTGGTGACGCGTGCAAGACTGCTGACGTTGCGATCTCTTTGTTCTCGAGGTGGCGTTTACTCGAGCGGAGTTGAGGATTTGAACAAGTTGTAAGTGTAGATGAGGGTTTGAACAAGTGTTAGGTAAGATTGAGAGTTTGGAGTGGTGGTTGGGTTTAGAACAATTGGGAGAGTCGAGATTTAAGTAGTGATGGGTATTAGAACAAGTTTAGGAAAAGTCGTGGGTGAAGTAGTGATGGGTTTAAGATGTATTAGAATTAGAACAAGAGTTTGATAGCGATGGGTTTAAGAGATATTAGATTTAGAACAAGAGTTTGATAGCGATGGGTTTAAGAGGTATTATGTACTTAATATTTAATCTTAGCCTAGAATCGAGGTACGGTCCTCGATTCGACCAACGTCGGAGGTCGTCCGACGTAACACAGTTATCTCTGTTCTCGTCCGCCGCTTTGGGGCGAATCTACTGTAAGCGTTAAGTAGAATACGCATGTTCGCGAAAGTCGTGGTTCCCAGTCAGACGTCGGACGTAACGTGCCGCGTGGACAAAAGGTTGTATCGCATTTGAGAGCGTCCAGTAAGGGGAATGGGTCGCGGAACGATAGTTTTCGCGAAAGTCAGACTCCGGGACGTAACAAATTGGTGGCAGCGGTGGGATCGATCAACCACCACGACGAAATGGCGAACCCATCGAGAAACACGTGTTCTCAGCGAACAGAAAATTTGATTAACTTTCCGTTGCACCCGTTAGCAACGCCTCTTCAAGACGATCCGATGCCAACTCGTAGAGATTACTCGCCTGAGCGAGAAGATTCGCGACTAGTTATAAAAGCCGCAATAGATTCGATTCCTTTATTCGATGGCACGAACATTTCTGTGCTGCAATTCACGCGAGCCTGCAAGCGCGCCCGCGATCTCGTTCCTCGACATGCGGAAAGAACCCTGTCGAAATTGATTATCATTAAACTCCGCAGAATCGCGTATACCGCAATCGAAGACGAAAACGTCGAAACAGTAACCGAACTGTGCAACCGTCTCAAAGACGTTTTCGGCACCTGTCACACCGTCGACCACTACCGAGGTCAGATGGCAAATATTTTCATGCGGCAAAACGAGCATATTCTCGATTACATTTGCCGCGTAAAAGATCTCCGCGCTGCGATCCTCGACTGCGATCGCGATCGACCGAACATAGCGAACGTAGACGATCTCACGATAGATAGTTTCATCCGCGGGTTAATCCCGAACCTCCGAAGTGAAATCCGGCGCCTTCGGCACGGATCACTGAATCACGTATTCAATAAAGCGATAGAATTATATAAAGAGGCCGAAATAGACAGAGACCGTTACGAACGATTCGACGAACGAGTACGATTTTCGGACGCGTCACGCGACAGAACCCCCGATAGGATGACGTCGCCGCAGCACCCACAGTCGAACCCGAGATTCGATCAATCATATTCTTCCTACCGAAGTCGCCAATCCGACGTATACGCATTTTCATACGATCGGGATTCTTCGGCACAACAATATCGCAACTTCAGAGTCGACCGTAGTCCGACACCCGAGCGCTATCGCGACGACCGTTATCGCCCGGACCGATACCACGATGGGCCACGCGACGACTCTCCTTATCGCACGCGTGCCGACCTGTTTTCAAACAGACCACGCGGAGAACGTCATCTCGAGTCATATCACGATGCGTACATCTCCTCCCAACGCCGCGAAGATGATTACGCGAGCTCTTTTGCACCAGCAAAGTACTGCAATTATTGCGAGACGTCCGAGCATGATATTTACGAATGCCGCAAACGCGAAACCGAACGGTCGGGAAACGGACCAAGCCTCCTGTCCGCCGCGAGTCCACGACAGGAGGCACCTCTCAAACGATTCGCTTGAATAATCGCGACCGAGCCGAGCACAGAAAGGGCCAGAGAGTAACGAGAATAACTCTCAGCGACAATACCGCAATCCCGCATATAATTGTTATGATCCCCGAGTTGATGAAAGATATTAAGATCATGCTAGACACAGGATCAGAACCGAACCTGATCAGAGCCTCAGTATTAAAGCCCGATATTGTAATCGACACGGGAAATAAAATTCTAATGTCTGGCATTACCGACGAAATCGTGTCGACTGTAGGATCCGTATGTTTAACAATATCTGGTACGCCCGTAGAATTTCAAGTTGTGCCAGATTCATCTGCAATTCCATCCGAAGGAGTTCTTGGATCTGCGTTCTTAGTCCAAGGCGCAGACATTTCGTATAGAAACCGGTGCATGACATGGCAAGGAAACGAGTTTCCTTTTATCTCACGCGAGAGTTGCCATACCGAACCGCGAGCCGCGGTATACACAGCGATGAACGCCGCCGGACTTAGGATAGGTTACCTGCGAAAATGCGAAATCGCGCCCGGCGTTATAATTCCGAATTGTTCAAAGCGCATCTCCGACGGTAAAGCGTACATACAGAGCGTCAACACCACGAGCGAACCGATCGAACTCTCCACGCCGAACATGGAGCTGGAGGAAGTAGAAAGTATCGTGGAAATCGCCGATCCGGAGTCAGAATTTACGAATTCTATTTCAAATTCAATCCCAATTTCAAATTCTCAGTCTACTATATCAAATGCCCATGAGCATCCAGATTCGCGAGCGAATCATTCAAATTCAGATTCAATTTCTATTTCGAGTTCAAAGCAGAACTCATCGTTGAATCACAATTCTACTAATTCCGATACGAACAAGTATCATTCCAATGTTACGTCGTCCGATGTACGACGTTGGCCTTGTACATACATTATGTATTCAAGGTCTGATCTGCATAAGATCCATACACCGTCCCCTAGACATAAGAACATAATATTAAGATCTCATATATTCTATTGTTCTAATCCCTATCTCCGTCTCTATCCATCACCATAACTTCACCTTGATCAACACCTTACCTCAGTTTCAACCCATCACCACGACACATAATGCAATAAAGTATTGCATCACTCTGGAAGCATCTAGAAGCTTCTAGAAACGTCGAGAAGTCCAAAGACTGCTGCATCAGCAGTCCCACGCTCGTAGAGGGCAATAGGACAGCCACGAGACTGCAGCGTCAGCAGAAATGCACGTGCAGTCCCCGGGAGCGAAGACGCTGCTGCGTCAGCGGTTCTCCCACTCCGACGACTGAAGAACAAAGAGACTGCAGCGTCAGCTATCCCCACTCCGAACGAAGGAGGCAAGGCAGAGCGGACGCTTGCAGCAGTCCGCCTTCAGCCAGCGACTCGCACAGACGTGCCTACCTGGCCTCAGCCGCCAGTCCGGCTTCAAGAGCAGACGTGTCCAGTCTAGCTCCGCGAAAGTGAAGTGTGTCGATCCTTCACTCCTAATTCCAATTCCAATTCCAACTCTAACTCAACTCAACTCAAGTCCTAATTCTCATACGTTATTCCTACAACATATTACTATATCCATTATTCATTAATCCAATTACTACTCCTATTATAATACTACTTACATATTGTATACCAGTGTACTTACCAGTTCTTATTTAATATATCGTTGTTATACCAGTGCTTCGATCTTGTTATTCTTGTGTTAGTTCAACACCATCTTCCAATTCAGTTCTTGCATCGAATATATTAAACTCGTGACATATCCGGACTTGGTCTAAAGTGCGCAGTGGAAACGCTGAGCCGCCAATAAGGAATTTGAAGCGAGTCATAGAGAAGTTCTCGTGCCACGTCTAGAATTGGTCTAAAGAGCGCAGTGGAAACGCTGAGCCGCCACTATAGACGTGAAGCGAGTTAACTACCCAAAAGGTTAATAACAAGTGGAAGTTCATTTTCATTATATTATTAATATTCCATCATTACTATTCCTTACCTATGCGACGCCCACGTCGAGCGGGACGCAAGTATCAACTTGCTAAATTGAGACGCGCGTTGAGAAATAAAGCGGTGCTCGATCAAATCATTGCCACTACCGAGTGGACCGAACTTCTGGGAACCATCGAGCACATTCCGTGTGACGCGTCCGATTACGTTTCTGTATACGGTTGCCCTTGCAACCCTCCTAAAGAGGTCAACCACGCGGACCTCTCGCGAGCTCCGACGCCAGTTCTGCATCCGGTCGATTGTCCAGAGGTGATCGACATAGCCGACGACGACGACAGCCGAGACACGATCATCGTTCCCAGGGTCCGTTGCCGAATCATCCGTGACGTTCCTCTGCCAGCTCATCAACGTGTCGTCTTGCGGCCAGCATCCAAGGCCACTAACGTCGTCCCGAACCGAGCAGCAGCAACTCTGCCAGATCTTCCCCACCTCGAGGACATCTGTATAGAAGATCCGATGTACGACACCTACTGTCAGTACCGCCGGTTCCTGCTGCAACAATATTATTAGGCGTTAATACAACATTGCGGTGAGTCGTATAATATCTTGTATAATTGTTGAATCCTGTAAACTCACCGTTCTCGTTGCATCCTCTCGCGCGCGATTCTTGTCGGGACACTCCTTGTAACCGCGTCGGACGTTCTTTTCTTGACTGCATCCATAGCAATATCGGTTGTCCTAGTGCATATGACAGCCCGCGGCTGTCTCGGCACGAAAGACCACTCCTCATTTTAACCATAATATCTCAACCGTCCGTCTGTCACTGTTCTGTTACGTCGTCCGATGTACGACGTTGGCCTTGTACACACACTATGTATACAAGGTCTGATCTACATAAGATCCATACACCGTCCCCTAGACATAAGAGCATAATATTAAGATCTCATTATTCTATTGTTCTAATCCTTATCTCCGTCTCTACCCATCACCATAACTTCACCTTGATCAACACCTTACCTCAGTTTCAACCCATCACCACGACACATAATGCAATAAAGTATTGCATCACTCTGGAAGCATCTAGAAGCTTCTAGAAACGTCGAGAAGTCCAAAGACTGCTGCATCAGCAGTCCCACGCTCGTAGAGGGCAATAGGACAGCCACGAGACTGCAGCGTCAGCAGAAATGCACGTGCAGTCCCCGGGAGCGAAGACGCTGCTGCGTCAGCGGTTCTCCCACTCCGACGACTGAAGAACAAAGAGACTGCAGCGTCAGCTATCCCCACTCCGAACGAAGGAGGCAAGGCAGAGCGGACGCTTGCATCAGTCCGCCTCCAGACAGCGACTCGAACGGTCCGCTCCAAGCGAGCGACTCGCACGGACGTGCCAGTCCGGCTTCTTCCGACTTCAAGAGCAGACGTGTTCAGTCTAGCTCCGCGAAAGTGAAGTGTGTCGATCCTTCACTCCTAATTCCAATTCCAATTCCAACTCTAACTCAACTCAACTCAAGTCCTAATTCTCATACATTATTCCTATAACATATTACTATATCCATTATTCATTAATCCAATTACTACTCCTATTATAATATTACTTACATATTGTATACCAGTGTACTTACCAGTTCTTATTTAATATATCGTTGTTATACCAGTGCTTCGATCTTGTTATTCTTGTGTTAGTTCAACACCATCTTCCAATTCAGTTCTTGCATCGAATATATTAAACTCGTGACATATCCGGACTTGGTCTAAAGTGCGCAGTGGAAACGCTGAGCCGCCAATAAGGAATTTGAAGCGAGTCATAGAGAAGTTCTCGTGCCACGTCTAGAATTGGTCTAAAGAGCGCAGTGGAAACGCTGAGCCGCCACTATAGACGTGAAGCGAGTTAACTACCAAAAAGGTTAATAACAAGTGGAAGTTCATTTTCATTATATTATTAATATTCCATCATTACTATTCCTTACCCATGCGACGCCCACGTCGAGCGGGACGCAAGTATCAACTTGCTAAATTGAGACGCGCGTTGAGAAATAAAGCGGTTGTTACGTCGGACGACCTCCGACGTTGGTCGAATCGAGGACCGTACCTCGATTCTAGGTTAAGACTAAATACTAAGTACATAACAACCTCTTAAACCCATCGCTACCAAACTCTTGTTCTAATTCTAATACCTCTTAAACCCATCACTACTTCACCCACAACTTTCCCTAAACTTGTTCTAATATCCATCACTACTTAAATCTCGACTCTCCCAATTGTTCTAAACCCAACCATCACTCCGAACTTACTTTCACTTGTTCAAACCCTCATCTACACTTATAACTTGTTCAAATCCTCAACTCCGCTCGAGTAAACGCCACCTCGAGAACAAAGAGATCGCAACGTCAGCAGTCTTGCACGCGTCACCACTCTGTCGAGAGCGAGGACAAAGAGACTGCAACGTCAGCAGTCTTGCACCCGTCACCACTCCGACGAGCGAGGACAAAGGGACTGCAGCGTCAGCAACCCCCACTCCGAGCGAAGGAGGCTACGCAGAGCTGCCTCTTGCATCAGTCTGGTGCTAGCCAGCGAAGTGAGCGGACGTGTCGGTCTGCGCTCACTCCATTCTCACACAACGACATCAGTCAGTCTGGCCCAAGCCAGCGAAGCGAGCAGACGTGTCGATCTGCGCTCTTCTAATTCGCGCTTCGACGTTCATCGACGTTTGTTCTACTATTCTATTCCAAATCCATTCCAATTCAATTCCTAAATCAATTCCAATTCTAACTCTTACTAACTCATACTCCGTATACGATTATTACGTTTAATTCATTTATTATTATACTACCAAGTTTATACTCAAGTGTACTCAACGTTCTTTATTTCAATATATATATTATATTTTACCAGTGCTACGTGAAGTTAATTTCCACATCATTCTACTAAATCCAGTGACAGTTTCTTTTCGAAATTCGAATCGTGCCCTCGTTAATCATACAGAACTCGGCTTGGAGGTCAGTTCGTCCGCTCCGCTGAGAAGTAGTGGTTGACGAGTAGACGTTTGGAAATAATAACTTTCCAAATCAGATAAACGCATTTAATATTAATAATAAATAATTGAGCTCTCGCTTACGTGTTCAACCTCGGTCACAAAGGGAGAAGCTTACAGCTCCGCCGAGGCAATACGTCAACGAGGTGACACTTAGTCAAAAGACTATCGAAGTTAAAGTGACAGTTTGTGAAAGGAAACATATCAGTGTCTAAAGTGAAGTGACAGTTTTAATAGTGCCCTCGTTGTCGCACGGTGACCCGGCTCGGAGGCCAGTTCGTCTGCTCTGCTGGGTAGTGCCGATTAACGAGTGGACATTTTCGAGTCAGGTAAATTACCTCTGGCCAGCGCCTACGGGGAACCCCTGGCCAATTTTTCTTTCACGTTTGGGACTTAGACAAAATCCGACAAAAGGATTTTCAGAGTATTAACTCTTCCGAAACAGTTCCTTCCATACCCATCCCTTATGCGTCGTACACGTCGTGCAGGCCGAAAGTATCAACTGGCCAAGTTCAAACGGGCATTAAATCAAACAGCCATCTTAAACCGCGTCTTAAGTTCGACTGATTGGACTGAACTTCTCGGAACGACCGAGAATATCGAGTGCGACGCGTCAGATTACGTATCGGTATACGGTTGTCCGTGCCGTCCGATTCCGAACACAGAGATCAACCACGCGGATCTCTCGCGTTCTTCACCTGTCACCAAACCATCTGCTGGTCGCTACGAGATAGCCGATCTCGTTGACATCTCTGACGACGACGACGACGTCAGGAATACCATAAACCTGTCCAGTGACAACAACAACCCGCCTGCCGTTCGTTACGAGGTCATTGATCTCGTCACCAGCTCTGATGACGATGACAGCAGGAGCACCATAATCCTGCCGCACGTTCGCTGTAGGATCATCAAGGACGAGTACCTACCGTCCAACAGACGCATTGTCGTGCGTACCCCAGCGAGACAGCTGCCAAACCTTCCTCATCTCGATGAGATCTGTCTGGACGACCCGTTATACCAGACCCATGCTGACCGACGAGCTCAGCTCCTTCAACAGTACTACTAAGATACAACAACTAACCGGTGAGAATTCGTATCTTTTGTAACCCCTTTTGTTCCATGTCAACTCACCGTGTTCGTTGCGTCAGCGTAGAAGTATCGCCATCCGCGTTGACTGCTAGCGGGTGTCGGTCTCAAATGACTATCGGTGTCCTAGCGCATATGACTGCCCGTCTGGCTGTCTTGGCGTAAAAGACCGTTTCCTCTTCAATTCCACGTGCCGCCTCCTGGGGTCATCTTCTTTGCCTAGGACGTGGGGCGTGACGTAACAAAATTTGGCGCAGTCGGTAGGACACGAAAACGGTCGCCGGTAGTCGAACCATTAACAAATTGTTTTTGTACGTCTGACATTTGTTCTCTATATCGTGTGTCGAGTAAGAATTCACACTAATATCGCAAAATGTCTCGCCCAATCACACGATCCCAAACGGATCCCCGAGCGGATCCTAATCAAGACCTTCCTCCGCCAACCGAGGAAGAGCTACTTCTTTACGCGCAAGATCTCGCCCGTAAAGAGGAATATTTAAAAGAGCAAACCGAATTCATTGCTAAATTGCGTCTTAAATATGAAGAAGACGCACAGAATCAAAATAACATGCTCGATGAAATACGCAAAGAGCTCCACAATATTCAAGCCTTGAACCAAAACTTACGTCACCAAGCGCCTACACCAGGCCCCAGTAACGTCTCTAACACGCGAGAACCTTCATTATCAGAGCCACGCGAAACCCCGCAATATGAGCCAACAGGAAATTTCGCGTTGAAACAAGCCGCAGAACTCGTACCCAAATTCGACGGAACATCGATTCCCGTCCTAAAATTCATCCGCGCCTGCAAACGCGCGCGTGATTCTATCCCCGAATCCATAGAACGTGCCCTTACTAAACTAATCTGCAATAAACTTTCCGATCGTGCGTACGCTGCCATTGAAGGCGAAAACATACGTACGATCTCACAACTTTGCGATAAGCTACGAACAGTACTGGGACCCTACAAATTCGTGGACCAGTACCGTGGCGAATTGGCAAGCGTAGCCCAGGGCAACAATGAGCATATTCTTGACTTCATAAATCGAGTCAAAGATTTACGAACCGCCATCAGCGATTCTACCGAAGGACATTACGACTACAGAGAAATCGATCGTTTCACAGTCGAGTGCTTCCTTCGCGGTCTACTCCCACAACTTCGCAGCGAAGTTTTGCATTGCCGTTCTCAGAATTCGGCAGAGATCTTCGAAGCAGCCATCTCTGCATATAAGCAATATGAGCTGTATCAAAACCGTCGTCGCGAATCCAATCGTGACGATTCCCGCAAGGTAAGCTTCTCAGATAACAGAAGCTCCTATCGCCCACGCTCTTCTGACAATTTCAATTCTCGCGAACGCATCCCTGAACGTCGCGACAACAGACCGGATGAGCGTCGCGATAACGGGTCCGACCAACGTCGAGACTCGTGGAGAAACTCGAACCGCAACTCTTATCGTTCTCCAACTCCGCAGTGGCGATCCGAAACCCCTCGCGAACAAAACCCGCAGCGCGGAAACCGGGACCCGAATTCAAATCGCGACAGACGTTCGGGAGAGCCCCGCAAGTTTTGCAACTATTGCAAAACTCCCGGGCATGACATTCACGAATGTCGAAAAAGAGCCTATAATAATAACCTGCGCTCGGGAAACGAGTCAGGCCTCCCGACAGGAACGAATCAACAGCGGGAGGCCGCCCCAACAAAGCGCAACCAAACATTCACGCAGACCGCCGTTCGAACGAACGAGCTCCCCGAAGACCAGATCGACGATTCGTCTCTGCAGTTAACCTCGCAGTAGACTCGCCGATCCCGCGCGTACAAATCTCCGCCCCTCAGCTTCGCGAGAAAAGTGAATTCTTATTAGACACGGGCTCGGAAGTCAATTTGATACGCGCGTCTAGTTTAAAACCTGGGATAACCATTGATCCCACGAGCACGATCGAAGTTCATGGAATAACCGAGGGTTCCATAGTAACACTCGGCGAAGTCGTTATATTCATTCAGGGGACAATCCCTATCAAATTCCACGTGCTCGGGGACGAATTCCCAGTCAGTGTTAACGGGATTCTCGGCTCGCCCTTCTTTATAGGAGGAGCTGAGATTTCCTTTGCAAGGCAATTTGTTTTAATCGGAAACATTTCTATTCCGTTCTCTAATTCACGCGCACTGCCGACTGAGCCCCGCGATAGTTCAATGACGAGGGTTATTTCAATGCCTTCTCCGAAAACGGAGGTCTCTCTTGAAAAGCACGCCGCAAGGACAGAGGAAGAAACATTCCCTCTCTCAAAACGTCGGGTGCAACCGGGAGAGATTCGTATCACATCGAATAATATCGTAGAGGAACCGGTCGATAAGCGCAAAAATCAAAATCAACAGTCCGAATCAAGGACTGCAGCAGACTCTAATGAGTTTGCCGTTGAGCCCCGAACAGCCGCCTGCATTGCAGTCAGCGTACAGGGCCCGAAACAGGGATATATCCGCCGCGTCAGCGTAGCGCCGGATGTATTCCTCGGTGACTGTGTAGTCACTAATCGCGGAGGCAAAGCGAGCCTCAGATGTTTCAACACATCTCCGCGTCCGATCTCATTCCGATTACCCGTGTTAGAGGTGGAAGAGATCGAGCGTTATTCAACTAATTCCGGGTACTATCCCGACGCATTCGGTAACCATCCCGACCTTTCTAATTCCGGTAACCATCCCGACGTATTCGGTAACCATCCCGACCTTTCTAATTCCGGTAACCATCCCGACGTATTCGGTAACCATCCCGACCTTTCTAATTCCGGTAACCATCCCGACGTATTCGGTAACCATCCCGACCTTTCTAATTCCGGTAACCATCCCGACGCATTCGGTAACCATCCCGACCTTTCTAATTCCGGTAACCATCCCGACGCATTCGGTAACCATCCCGACCTTTCTAATTCCGGTAACCATCCCGACAATTTTAATCCAGAGTCCAAAGAAGACTCCCGCGAATTCAAACCTATGAAGGTTTATTCTACAAGCTCCGGTATCAAGTCCGATTGTTTCTATTCCGAGTCTACGTTGAAAGGAAATGTCCCCGCCTTTGATTCTCTAAAGACGACAGAACGTCTACATAAAATAAAGCATAAAACTCTACCTCGTATAGACCGAGCATACGAGTCGATCATAAAAGATCATCCCGCGATAATTTCTAAATCAGAGTCAAAGAGAGTCTATATTTCATTTCAAAAACCTACCTCTGATTTTTCGCCGGAACATGATCTCTTCCAATCTCAACGGTCAAGTATCCGTGCACCGCAAAGCGAGTTTCATCCATCTAGGAATTATACGTCTGTAAAATACGCGTCAGCAAAAAGGAGAAACAAATTTCGTATTATACTATACCTCTGCGATAACCCGCGAACAATGATTATAGCATCTCCTGCGACTTGCGATAAGAAACCCTCCCAGGAGATTTCATTACAGTCCTCCGCTGACGCGAAATTAGAATCCGCGATAATCACGCGTCCGGTCAACACCGATAAGCGAGCGAAATCCGAAACCCAGCGTCGGCAGAATCTCCTTCCACCGCCGGAAGATACAGAACAAACGACAGCAGCACTTCGAAGAAGTTCCTACAGCCAGAATCCCAGCCTGTTCCCAGCCGCCTACCACATCGTGTCCAGTATCCACAAACACAATCAACATGTGCGGACACTTACAACCGGCGAGACCATCGGCGAACAAAGCCGGAGACTTCATCTACAGATACCAGGGAATATTCTGCTACAATGGCAGACACAGAATCTCCCTAAATGGCAGAGAACTATGCCTTGCCTGCAGCCTCACTGCGGTAGTCAGGAGGGTCATCGTATACACGCACGTTCTTACAAGGAAAAAGAAGAACGCATGCGACGCGTGTACAAAACCCATATTGAGGGAAACCCCAATATTGGAATGCATCCACTGCAGCTTCCTCCTCGCACTGGATCGGGCAGCAACAGACACTGCCAGAATAAGAAGAGAAAGAGGCGAAATTCTCACGGACGACGAAGAAGAGGACGAAAACTCAAGCACCTCTTCCTCGGACGAAGACACCAATACTCAAGCAAATTGGAGATGCAGAGTGTTTGTGCCAAAGCCGTAATCTCGTCACCTGAGACAAGAGTGATTACTCTAACCAACAAGGGGAGCAAAATGCCGAGTCAACAGGGAGATTACTTATCCATACTCAGTATTCCCCTGCCGGTTGGACTTGCTCACCCCCCACTAACCCACATCGAACAAACAAAGCAGAAGAGCAGTCATTCTGCAATCGCCCACCGCTCAAGCAACATTACGAAAAAGCACGTTAAAACACTCATCAAAATGTGCAAACAACTTCCAATCAGGAAGGCCGGTCAGAAGAGACCACCTGCAATTCCCACCTACTTGCTCGAAATCTCCTGCTACAATGGCAGGATAAGAATAACGCCCGACGGAAGGAAACTTTGCTATGACTGTAGCCAGAGAACAGTCATTTCCAATGTAAGAATTTGGAATCACCAGCGAATGTACTCCGTCCAAAACGATTGCGAAGAATGCGGTGGTCCGATATGCACCGAAACTCCAGTAATGGATTGCCGAGAATGCCTGAGCATGCTGGCCGGACAGGGCATCATGTTAGAAAACCCAGAGGTCTCCGACTCATCAGATGACTCCGATTCATCCGAAGGAAGTTCGGACGAGGATTCAGACTCGGACATGGAGGTACACCTCATCACGAACTAAATGGCAACAACAGTGAAATAAGTGAGCCCATTCCCTCCCAAGACCCCAATAAAAGACAGTCAAATAATGAACATTGCGATTATAGACTGTCGGACATTGCGAAACCTACCCCAACTCCTCGCGCAGAATCAGACAACATCTCAGTGCATCCAGTGTTTCGTACTGTTAATACAGTCAACGTGCGCCGAGAACTGAGCTCCCTGCGCGGATCGCTCACTAACGATGCGTCTCAAGACCAAAAATTGTAATGCGAGCGTTCACCGAACACAACCTCGGACCGAGAGATTTCACTCCGAGAAATCTCTTCTCCGGCGAGGGAGGTGTTACGTCGGACGACCTCCGACGTTGGTCGAATCGAGGACCGTACCTCGATTCTAGGTTAAGACTAAATACTAAGTACATAACAACCTCTTAAACCCATCGCTACCAAACTCTTGTTCTAATTCTAATACCTCTTAAACCCATCACTACTTCACCCACAACTTTCCCTAAACTTGTTCTAATATCCATCACTACTTAAATCTCGACTCTCCCAATTGTTCTAAACCCAACCATCACTCCGAACTTACTTTCACTTGTTCAAACCCTCATCTACACTTATAACTTGTTCAAATCCTCAACTCCGCTCGAGTAAACGCCACCTCGAGAACAAAGAGATCGCAACGTCAGCAGTCTTGCACGCGTCACCACTCTGTCGAGAGCGAGGACAAAGAGACTGCAACGTCAGCAGTCTTGCACCCGTCACCACTCCGACGAGCGAGGACAAAGGGACTGCAGCGTCAGCAACCCCCACTCCGAGCGAAGGAGGCTACGCAGAGCTGCCTCTTGCATCAGTCTGGTGCTAGCCAGCGAAGT
This sequence comes from Lasioglossum baleicum, assembly GCF_051020765.1. Lineage (NCBI taxonomy): Eukaryota > Metazoa > Arthropoda > Insecta > Hymenoptera > Halictidae > Lasioglossum > Lasioglossum baleicum. Next base: position 835,667 of record NW_027469113.1, on the reverse strand, counting down.
GAGCGGACGTGTCGGTCTGCGCTCACTCCATTCTCACACAACGACATCAGTCAGTCTGGCCCAAGCCAGCGAAGCGAGCAGACGTGTCGATCTGCGCTCTTCTAATTCGCGCTTCGACGTTCATCGACGTTTGTTCTACTATTCTATTCCAAATCCATTCCAATTCAATTCCTAAATCAATTCCAATTCTAACTCTTACTAACTCATACTCCGTATACGATTATTACGTTTAATTCATTTATTATTATACTACCAAGTTTATACTCAAGTGTACTCAACGTTCTTTATTTCAATATATATATTATATTTTACCAGTGCTACGTGAAGTTAATTTCCACATCATTCTACTAAATCCAGTGACAGTTTCTTTTCGAAATTCGAATCGTGCCCTCGTTAATCATACAGAACTCGGCTTGGAGGTCAGTTCGTCCGCTCCGCTGAGAAGTAGTGGTTGACGAGTAGACGTTTGGAAATAATAACTTTCCAAATCAGATAAACGCATTTAATATTAATAATAAATAATTGAGCTCTCGCTTACGTGTTCAACCTCGGTCACAAAGGGAGAAGCTTACAGCTCCGCCGAGGCAATACGTCAACGAGGTGACACTTAGTCAAAAGACTATCGAAGTTAAAGTGACAGTTTGTGAAAGGAAACATATCAGTGTCTAAAGTGAAGTGACAGTTTTAATAGTGCCCTCGTTGTCGCACGGTGACCCGGCTCGGAGGCCAGTTCGTCTGCTCTGCTGGGTAGTGCCGATTAACGAGTGGACATTTTCGAGTCAGGTAAATTACCTCTGGCCAGCGCCTACGGGGAACCCCTGGCCAATTTTTCTTTCACGTTTGGGACTTAGACAAAATCCGACAAAAGGATTTTCAGAGTATTAACTCTTCCGAAACAGTTCCTTCCATACCCATCCCTTATGCGTCGTACACGTCGTGCAGGCCGAAAGTATCAACTGGCCAAGTTCAAACGGGCATTAAATCAAACAGCCATCTTAAACCGCGTCTTAAGTTCGACTGATTGGACTGAACTTCTCGGAACGACCGAGAATATCGAGTGCGACGCGTCAGATTACGTATCGGTATACGGTTGTCCGTGCCGTCCGATTCCGAACACAGAGATCAACCACGCGGATCTCTCGCGTTCTTCACCTGTCACCAAACCATCTGCTGGTCGCTACGAGATAGCCGATCTCGTTGACATCTCTGACGACGACGACGACGTCAGGAATACCATAAACCTGTCCAGTGACAACAACAACCCGCCTGCCGTTCGTTACGAGGTCATTGATCTCGTCACCAGCTCTGATGACGATGACAGCAGGAGCACCATAATCCTGCCGCACGTTCGCTGTAGGATCATCAAGGACGAGTACCTACCGTCCAACAGACGCATTGTCGTGCGTACCCCAGCGAGACAGCTGCCAAACCTTCCTCATCTCGATGAGATCTGTCTGGACGACCCGTTATACCAGACCCATGCTGACCGACGAGCTCAGCTCCTTCAACAGTACTACTAAGATACAACAACTAACCGGTGAGAATTCGTATCTTTTGTAACCCCTTTTGTTCCATGTCAACTCACCGTGTTCGTTGCGTCAGCGTAGAAGTATCGCCATCCGCGTTGACTGCTAGCGGGTGTCGGTCTCAAATGACTATCGGTGTCCTAGCGCATATGACTGCCCGTCTGGCTGTCTTGGCGTAAAAGACCGTTTCCTCTTCAATTCCACGTGCCGCCTCCTGGGGTCATCTTCTTTGCCTAGGACGTGGGGCGTGACGTAACACGGTGCTCGATCAAATCATTGCCACTACCGAGTGGACCGAACTTCTGGGATCCACCGAGCACATTCCGTGTGACGCGTCCGATTACGTTTCTGTATACAGTTGCCCTTGCAACCCTCCTAAAGAGGTCAACCACGCGGACCTCTCGCGAGCTCCGACGCCAGTTCTGCATCCGGTCGATTGTCCAGAGGTGATCGACATAGCCGACGACGACGACAGCCGAGACACGATCATCGTTCCCAGGGTCCGTTGCCGAATCATCAGTGACGTCCCTCTGCCAACTCATCAACGTGTCGTCTTGCGGCCAGCATCCAAGGCCACTAATGTCGTCCCGAACCGAGCAGCAGCAACTCTGCCAGATCTTCCCCACCTCGAGGACATCTGTATAGAAGACCCGATGTACCACACCTACTGTCAGTACCGCCAGTTCCTGCTGCAACAATATTATTAGGCGTTAATACAGCATTGCGGTGAGTCGTATAATGTCTTGTATAATTGCTGAATCCTGTAAACTCACCGTTTTCGTTGCATCACCTCGCGCGTGATTCTTGTCGGACACTTCTTGTAACCGCGTCGGACGTTCTTTTCTTGACTGCATCCATAGCAATATCGGTTGTCCTAGTGCATATGACAGCCCGCGGCTGTCTCGGCACGAAAGACCACTCCTCATTTTAATCATAATATCTCAACCGTCCGTCTGTCACTGTTCTCTTTTCTCTCTCCTGGTACCTGTAACAAAAACACAGTGACGGACGTGACAAATTTGGCGCAGTCGGTAGGACATCGAAGTGGTCGCCGATATTTGCATTAATAAGCCCCGACGCGTGTGTGTACGAAATTCACATTTTAAATCTCATTTATATCCTCCAAAATGTCTCGCCCAATCACGCGATCTCAAAGGGATCTCCAAGCAGATCCTAACGCAGACCTTCCCCCAATGACCGAGGAAGAGTTACTCCTTTATGCGCAAGACCTCGCCCGTAGAGAGCAATATCTCAAAGAGGAAACAGATTTCATTGCCAAATTGCGTCTCAAATATGAAGAAGACGCACAAAACCAAAAGAATATGCTCGACGAAATACGAAAAGAGCTTCGCAACATCCAAATCACGAGTCAAACCCTACGTCAACAATCGCCTACACCAGGCCCTGGTAACGTCTCTAATATGCGGGAACCTTCACCGCCAGAGCCACGCGAAATCCCACAGTATGAACCTACTGGTAATTTCGCTCTAAAACAAGCCGCCGAGCTTGTCCCTAGATTCGACGGAACTTCGTCTTCCGTCCTACAATTCATACGCGCATGCAAACGCGCGCGTGACACCGTACCGGCCACTGCAGAGCGTGCCCTCACAAAATTGCTCTGCAATAAACTCCACGATCGTGCTTATGCCGCTATAGAAGGCCAGCACATATTCACAATTTCTGCACTATGCGAGAAATTACGAACAGTACTGGGCCCATACAAATTCGTTGACCAGTACCGTGGCGATCTCGCGAGTGTACTCCAAGCTCCAAACGAGCACATCCTAGACTTCATCAATCGCGTTAAAGACCTTCGAACCGCGATTCAAGATGCCACAGATATTGGCCTTGATTACGAAGAACTAGATCGCTTCGTAGTAGATTGTTTTCTACGAGGTCTCCTTCCTCAGCTGCGTGCCGAAGTGCTTCATTGCCCTTCGCGAAATCCTGCCACTGTTTTCGAAGCAGCCATCTCTGCTTACAGGCAGTATGAGTCAGACCAGACTCGTCGACGAGAATTGATCCGCGAAGAAAAACGAGTCAGCTTCTCTGATAACCGGCCGTATCGCCCGCGTTCCACGTACGAGTCCGCTCGTGACATTCCAGAGCGAACTCAAGAACGCCGCGATAACAGACCGGACTCGTCTCAGCAGTCCTCGAGAAACTTAAACCGGGACTCTTATCGCTCCCCGACGCCGCAACGGCGATGGGAAAATAATCCTCGCGACCAAAACACGTACCGCGATGGTCGCACAGACCGCCCCTCAAGCCCTAACAAATTTTGCAACTACTGCAAAGTCCCCGGGCACGATATTCACGAGTGCCGTAAGCGCGCTTTTAATAATAATAGGAGGTCGGGAAACGAGTCCGGCCTCCCGACCGAAGCCAACCCAAGGCGGGAGGCCGCATCTTCAACCCAAACTACAGCCCGCACCCAAACAGCTATCCGGACGAACGACCAGTCCGACGATTCGTCTCAGCAGTAAATCTTGCTGCAGACTCACCAATCCCGCGCGTAAAAATCTCCGCCCCTCAATTACAAAAGAAGTGTGAATTTTTGTTGGACACGGGTTCGGAGATCAATTTAATTCGTGCGTCAAGTCTTGAACCAAATCTACCTATAGATCACACGAACATTATAGAAGTCCAAGGAATAACCGAGGGATCCATTCCAACTCTCGGTCAAATTAAAATACACTTACAGGGTCAAAACCCTATCGAATTTCATGTCTTGGAAGAAAACTTCCCAATTAACATCGACGGAATCCTCGGTTCTCCCTTCTTCAGAACAGGAGCCGAGATCTCCTTTGCGAATGAATACATTACGATAGGAAACATTCGGGTTCCCTTCTCGAACCCTTGCGCGCCCACGGCTGAGCCTCGCGATAAATTGGCAGCAGAGGTTATTTCAATGCCTTCGTCTATGACCAACGATCTCGTTAAAACTCTAGCCGCCAAGCGTGAGGAACATTCGGCAGGGAACGTTCGAGTGTCTTCCTCAAATCCTCGTGCACCCGCGGTCAGACCTTGCAGAGCTCCGGTGACGGAGGTTATTTCAATGCCTCCTCGGGATTCGATCGAGTATTCCCTAGAGAAAAACGCCGTGAAAAGCCGGCCGGAATCGAAGGAGACTCGAGAGATATCGGAGTACACTGCGAGAAGTCGGATCGTGGAGCGTGAGGATCGAGTCCGAACAAAGACTCCTCCGAAATCCGAAGAATTCGTCCTCGAACCTCGTACCGTTGCGTGCATAGCGGTCGACGTCGAAGGACCTAAACAGGGATATATCCGCCGTGTTAACGTATCGCCGGATGTATTCCTGGGTGACTGCGTTGTCACCAATCGTAAAGGCAAAGCGAGCCTCCGGTGTTTTAACACCTCGTCGGAAAGAGTTTCATTTCGATTGCCCCTGTTACGTCGGACGACCTCCGACGTTGGTCGAATCGAGGACCGTACCTCGATTCTAGGTTAAGACTAAATACTAAGTACATAACAACCTCTTAAACCCATCGCTACCAAACTCCTGTTCTAATTCTAATACCTCTTAAACCCATCACTACTTCACCCACAACTTTCCCTAAACTTGTTCTAATACCCATCACTACTTAAATCTCGACTCTCCCAATTGTTCTAAACCCAACCACCACTCCAAACTCTCAATCTTACCTAACACTTGTTCAAACCCTCATCTACACTTACAACTTGTTCAAATCCTCAACTCCGCTCGAGTAAACGCCACCTCGAGAACAAAGAGATCGCAACGTCAGCAGTCTTGCACGCGTCACCACTCTGTCGAGAGCGAGGACAAAGAGACTGCAACGTCAGCAGTCTTGCACCCGTCACCACTCCGACGAGCGAGGACAAAGGGACTGCAGCGTCAGCAACCCCCACTCCGAGCGAAGGAGGCTACGCAGAGCTGCCTCTTGCATCAGTCTGGTGCTAGCCAGCGGAGTGAGCGGACGTGTCGGTCTGCGCTCACTCCATTCTCACACAACGACATCAGTCAGTCTGGCCCAAGCCAGCGAAGTGAGCAGACGTGTCGACCTGCGCTCTTCTAATTCGCGCTTCGACGTTCATCGACGTTTGTTCTACAATTCCAATTCCAAATCTAATTCCAATTCTAATTCAAACTCAATACCAATTCCGACTCAACGCAGTCTCTATTCCAACACTAATTCATTTACTAACTCCTACGCAATTAATTCATTTAATTCATATTCACATTTATATTAATACAATTGTAACCAAGTGTAACCAAGTTATTATTATAATATATCTTATTTTACCAGAACTTCGCGAGTGACTTCTCTTACAATTCAATCAATTCAGTGACCTATTTCTCTCCGATATTCAAACTATATCTTCGTTTATCGTGCACTTGTAGAGTATTGAAACTCGGTCACAAAGGGAGAAGCTTACAGCTCCGCCGAGACAATACGTCTGCAAGCGACATTTTGAACAATTGTTTCCATTAGCAATCGTGCACTTGTTGAGTATTGAAACTCGGTCACAAAGGGAGAAGCTTACAGCTCCGCCGAGACAATACGTCTGCAAGCGACATTTTGATCGGTCAAGTGTTTTCTCGGTCAAGTGTTCGATCAAGTCTCCATCAAGTGACAGTTCACACAAGGAATACGTGCAGTGCTAGATCTATAGTGACAGTTCTAACAGTGCCCTCGTTCGTTACACAGTGACCCGGCTTGGAGGCCAGTTCGTCCGCTCCGCTTGGGTAGTGTCAATGAACGAGCGGACCTTTTCAATAACTATATTTTATTAAAGTCACAGGTGGAATACCGCTGGCCAGCGCCTCCGGGGAACCCCTGGCCAATTTTCCCTTTTCATTCAGAACATAGACAAAATTCCTATAAAGGATTTCTTGAGAAGGAGTTGTTAAACCAAGTTCCTTTCGCTCCTCTCTCCTCATGCGTCGAACACGTCACGACCGAGAATATCGAGTGTGACGCGTCAGATTACGTATCGGTATACGGTTGTCCGTGCCGTCCGATTCCGAACACAGAGATCAACCACGCGGATCTCTCGCGTTCCATGCCTGTCAACGTTACACCAGCTGCCCGCTATGAGATCATCGATCCCATAGACATCTCTGACGACGACGATAGCCAGGACACAGTGATCCTGCCACGTCCTCGTTGCGTCATCACCAACAGCACGTTCCTGTCACCACGTCAACGTATTACGTTGCGTCTTCCCAATCTTCCTCGCCTGGAAGATATTTGCATCGAGGACCCACAGTACGAGGTCTACGCAGCGCAGAGGAAACAACTCCTGCGACAGTATTATTAAGGCGTAACAACAAACCGGTGAGAATCAGTATCTTGTATCCATCTTTACCCCATGTCAACTCACCGCGTTCGTTGCGTTTACGTATAAGTATCGCCATCCGCGTTGACTGCAAGCGGGTGCCGGTTTTCCAAATGACTATCGGTGTCCTAGCGCATATGACTGCCCGTCTGGCTGTCTTGGCGTAAAAGACCGTTTCCTCATCAATTCCACGTGCCGCCTCCTGGGGTCGTCCTCTTTGCCTAGGACGTGGGGCGTGACGTAACAAAATTTGGCGCAGTCGGTAGGACACGAAAACGGTCGCCGGTAGTCGAACCATTAACAAATTGTTTTTGTACGTCTGACATTTGTTCTCTATATCGTGTGTCGAGTAAGAATTCACACTAATATCGCAAAATGTCTCGCCCAATCACACGATCCCAAACGGATCCCCGAGCGGATCCTAATCAAGACCTTCCTCCGCCAACCGAGGAAGAGCTACTTCTTTACGCGCAAGATCTCGCCCGTAAAGAGGAATATTTAAAAGAGCAAACCGAATTCATTGCTAAATTGCGTCTTAAATATGAAGAAGACGCACAGAATCAAAATAACATGCTCGATGAAATACGCAAAGAGCTCCACAATATTCAAGCCTTGAACCAAAACTTACGTCACCAAGCGCCTACACCAGGCCCCAGTAACGTCTCTAACACGCGAGAACCTTCATTATCAGAGCCACACGAAACCCCGCAATATGAGCCAACAGGAAATTTCGCGTTGAAACAAGCCGCAGAACTCGTACCCAAATTCGACGGAACATCGATTCCCGTCCTAAAATTCATCCGCGCCTGCAAACGCGCGCGTGATTCTATCCCCGAATCCATAGAACGTGCCCTTACTAAACTAATCTGCAATAAACTTTCCGATCGTGCGTACGCTGCCATTGAAGGCGAAAACATACGTACGATCTCACAACTTTGCGATAAGCTACGAACAGTACTGGGACCCTACAAATTCGTGGACCAGTACCGTGGCGAATTGGCAAGCGTAGCCCAGGGCAACAATGAGCATATTCTTGACTTCATAAATCGAGTCAAAGATTTACGAACCGCCATCGGCGATTCTACCGAAGGACATTACGACTGCAGAGAAGTCGATCGTTTCACAGTCGAGTGCTTCCTTCGCGGTCTACTCCCACAACTTCGCAGCGAAGTTTTGCATTGCCGTTCTCAGAATTCGGCAGAGATCTTCGAAGCAGCCATCTCTGCATATAAGCAATATGAGCTGTATCAAAACCGTCGTCGCGAATCTAATCGTGACGATTCCCGCAAGGTAAGCTTCTCAGATAACAGAAGCTCCTATCGCCCACGCTCTTCTGACAATTTCAATTCTCGCGAACGCATCCCTGAACGTCGCGACAACAGACCGGATGAGCGTCGCGATAACGGGTCCGACCAACGTCGAGACTCGTGGAGAAACTCGAACCGCAACTCTTATCGTTCTCCAACTCCGCAGTGGCGATCCGAAACCCCTCGCGAACAAAACCCGCAGCGCGAAAACCGGGACCCGAATTCAAATCGCGACAGACGTTCGGGAGAGCCCCGCAAGTTTTGCAACTATTGCAAAACTCCCGGGCATGACATTCACGAATGTCGAAAAAGAGCCTATAACAATAACCTGCGCTCGGGAAACGAGTCAGGCCTCCCGACAGGAACGAATCAACAGCGGGAGGCCGCCCCAACAAAGCGCAACCAAACATTCACGCAGACCGCCGTTCGAACGAACGAGCTCCCCGAAGACCAGATCGACGATTCGTCTCTGCAGTTAACCTCGCAGTAGACTCGCCGATCCCGTGCGTACAAATCTCCGCCCCCCAGCTTCGCGAGAAAAGTGAATTCTTATTAGACACGGGCTCGGAAGTCAATTTGATACGCGCGTCTAGTTTAAAACCTGGGATAACCATTGATCCCACGAGCACGATCGAAGTTCATGGAATAACCGAGGGTTCCATAGTAACACTCGGCGAAGTCGTTATATTCATTCAAGGGACAATCCCTGTCAAATTCCACGTGCTCGGGGACGATTTTCCAGTCAGTGTTAACGGAATTCTCGGCTCGCCCTTCTTTATAGGAGGAGCTGAGATTTCCTTTGCAAGGCAATTTGTTTTAATCGGAAACATTTCTATTCCGTTCTCTAATTCACGCGCACTGCCGACTGAGCCCCGCGATAGTTCAATGACGAGGGTTATTTCAATGCCTTCTCCGAAAACGGAGGTCTCTCTTGAAAAGCACGCCGCAAGGACAGAGGAAGAAACATTCCCTCTCTCAAAACGTCGGGTGCAACCGGGAGAGATTCGTATCACATCGAATAATATCGTAGAGGAATCGGTCGATAAGCGCAAAAATCAAAATCAACAGTCCGAATCAAGGACTGCAGCAGACTCTAATGAGTTTGCCGTTGAGCCCCGAACAGCCGCCTGCATTGCAGTCAGCGTACAGGGCCCGAAACAGGGATATATCCGCCGCGTCAGCGTAGCGCCGGATGTATTCCTCGGTGACTGTGTAGTCACTAATCGCGGAGGCAAAGCGAGCCTCAGATGTTTCAACACATCTCCGCGTCCGATCTCATTCCGATTACCCGTGTTAGAGGTGGAAGAGATCGAGCGTTATTCAACTAATTCCGGGTACTATCCCGACGCATTCGGTAACCATCCCGACCTTTCTAATTCCGGTAACCATCCCGACGTATTCGGTAACCATCCCGACCTTTCTAATTCCGGTAACCATCCCGACGCATTCGGTAACCATCCCGACCTTTTCAATTCCGGTAACCATCCCGACGTATTCGGTAACCATCCCGACAATTTTAATCCAGAGTCCAAAGAAGACTCCCGCGAATTCAAACCTATGAAGGTTTATTCTACAAGCTCCGGTATCAAGTCCGATTTTTTCTATTCCGAGTCTAGGTTGAAAGGAAATGTCCCCGCCTTTGATTCTCTAAAGACGACAGAACGTCTACATAAAATAAAGCATAAAACTCTACCTCGTATAGACCGAGTATACGAGTCGATCATAAAAGATCATCCCGCGATAATTTCTAAATCAGAGTCAAAGAGAGTCTATATTTCATTTCAAAAACCTACCTCTGATTTTTCGCCGGAACATGATCTCTTCCAGTCTCAACGGTCAAGTATCCGTGCACCGCAAAGCGAGTTTCATCCATCTAGGAATTATACGTCTGTAAAATACGCGTCAGCAAAAAGGAGAAACAAATTTCGTATTATACTATACCTCTGCGATAACCCGCGAACAATGATTATAGCATCTCCTGCGACTTGCGATAAGAAACCCTCCCAGGAGATTTCATTACAGTCCTCCGCTGACGCGAAATTAGAATCCGCGATAATCACGCGTCCGGTCAACACCGACAAACGAGCGAAATCCGAAACCCAGCGTCGACAAAATCTCCTTCTACAGCCGGAAGATAAGCTTGTCGCATCACGACTCAGCCCCTCGGAAGATAGGATCATTCCAGAGGAGCTCCAGTCTTCAGACAATTTCGCAACCACAAACATGTATCCGTTACAAGTTGCCATCCTATGCACCATTACCACGCAAGTTTATACCCTCATTGGATATGATTGCGGTGGACCGACACTCAACGTCACTACGTACTCTACCATCGATAACCTGAATTGCGAACCCGAAGATGTCACACCGATCGAGAGTTTAGAGCGAATTCAACTTCTGCAGCTAGCCGAGTTTTCGCAAGCCCGAGTCCTCCAATGCCACATTGAAATAGACAGAACGATCTACTACTGTGGCATGCATTCGCATAATTCCGTCGTCGCCAATGGTAGACAAGAGTATCTCCTAACCACCACCAGTGAAACATGCTCTAATCTACACACTACTGGAACTCTGTATATTACGCCAGCGGCACAGATCACAGGAGTCCAGCCAAATTCCACAACCTCTCGTAGTCTCACAATGGCAGGAGAAATCAAGAATGACGGAAGCTGCTCGGGCACAACCTACAACGATCCTTTTGGAACCTGGACGGACGTCGTGGTGCAAGCCATAATACGCATCACGATACGGGACTACATTGCACCGATAAAGCTATCCACAGCACAAATTCATTTACAATCCGGACAAACCTGTCCTCTTCAGAAAGGCAACTGCCTCGATTCACAGGACGGATACACATTCTGGGAACCCGCACCAACAGATTCATGCAGATTCAACAACTACGATGTTCTATACGAAGGGCTAGCGACCAAGCTATCCCCACAGTTAAAATCCTCGCCAACCTTGTATACAGTTGCCTCTCAGGATACAACATTTGCACTAACCGAGACAGGACGATCTTCAGTCTGCGGATTTATCATAATCCGTACAGAACATCCAAAACTGTTCATACTAGAAACGGGGAAGTCAGGGAAATTCAAGGAGAAGTCACCCACCCTCGTCAACAATCTCGACATATTCACCTATGTCAACAGCAAATTCGTCTACGTAGAGAAACATCTCCGTACACAATTTTCTCAACTATATAAGGACGTCATTCGTCAAAAGTGCGAACTAGAACGACAAATTCTCCAGAACGCACTCACTCAGCTGCACACAGCCCCTGAAGAAGTGGCAACCGCCATCATGAAAGACGCTGGATTTATTGCAGTCCCAGCAGGTGAAGTGGTCCATATTATCAAATGTATCCCAGTGACAGTCCAGATCCGGAAAACGGAACGCTGTTATGACGAACTGCCCGTCACGTACAAGAATTCTTCAAGATTCCTGAAACCAAAGGACCACATTATTTCAAACACCGGTACAGAGAAGCCGCGCAGCGAGTTACTATCTCCATATTACAGAATACATGGAACATGGTACCGACTCACTCCATCACTAACAGAAACTATTGCACCGTCAGAACTCCATCCAATCTCTAAGGCCACATGGAAATACGTGGACCCCAAAAACCTTGCGACTGGAGGCATATATTCGCAAGACGACCTCGACAAACTGCAGGATCACATAATGTTCCCTGTAGAAAAGTTAGCCGTAATAAATACTATCGCACAAGGCGCCTCAGGTAGACAATACGCAGCAGGAAATATTAACATGTTCAACCTGCTCGACGAAGAGTCGCTTCAACAAATAGCTGAATCTACCGCACAGAAGTTATGGTCAGGATTTACCACGTTCGGATCCGTAACCGCTGGATTAATAGGAATATATGTGGCAATTCGCACAATAAAAACTATTATCAGCACAATCATCAATGGCATCGCTCTCCATTCGTTATACGGCTGGAGCCTCCACCTCATCGTCGCCATCTGGAGTTCCTTGACAAGATTCTTCATTTTCCTGAAACAAAGAGACGAAACATACACATACGCTGTCAGATATCGGAAAAGTGAAAGTGAAAATGACATAAGTGAGCCCATTCCCTCCCAAGACCCCAATAAAAGACAGTCAAATAATGAACATTGCGATTATAGACTGTCGGACATTGCGAAACCTACCCCAACTCCTCGCGCAGAATCAGACAACATCTCAGTGCATCCAGTTGTTACGTCGGACGACCTCCGACGTTGGTCGAATCGAGGACCGTACCTCGATTCTAGGCTAAGATTAAATATTAAGTACATAATACCTCTTAAACCCATCGCTATCAAACTCTTGTTCTAAATCTAATATCTCTTAAACCCATCGCTATCAAACTCTTGTTCTAATTCTAATACATCTTAAACCCATCACTACTTCACCCATGACTTTTCCTAAACTTGTTCTAATACCCATCGCTACTTAAATCTCGACTCTCCCAATTGTTCTACAACCAACCATCACTCCGAACTCCTAACTTTACTTTCACTTGTTCAAACCCTCATCTACACTTACAACTTGTTCAAATCCTCAACTCCGCTCGAGTAAACGCCACCTCGAGAACAAAGAGATCGCAACGTCAGCAGTCTTGCACGCGTCACCACTCTGTCGAGAGCGAGGACAAAGAGACTGCAACGTCAGCAGTCTTGCACCCGTCACCACTCCGACGAGCGAGGACAAAGGGACTGCAGCGTCAGCAACCCCCACTCCGAGCGAAGGAGGCTACGCAGAGCTGCCTCTTGCATCAGTCTGGTGCTAGCCAGCGAAGTGAGCGGACGTGTCGGTCTGCGCTCACTCCATTCTCACACAACGACATCAGTCAGTCTGGCCCAAGCCAGCGAAGCGAGCAGACGTGTCGATCTGCGCTCTTCTAATTCGCGCTTCGACGTTCATCGACGTTTGTTCTACTATTCTATTCCAAATCCATTCCAATTCAATTCCTAAATCAATTCCAATTCTAACTCTTACTAACTCATACTCCGTATACGATTAATACGTTTAATTCATTTATTATTATACTACCAAGTTTATACTCAAGTGTACTCAACGTTCTTTATTTCAATATATATATTATATATTACCAGTGCTACGTGAAGTTAATTTCCACATCATTCTACTAAATCCAGTGACAGTTTCTTTTCGAAATTCGAATCGTGCCCTCGTTAATCATACAGAACTCGGCTTGGAGGTCAGTTCGTCCGCTCCGCTGAGAAGTAGTGGTTGACGAGTAGACGTTTGGAAATAATAACTTTCCAAATCAGATAAACGCATTTAATATTAATAATAAATAATTGAGCTCTCGCTTACGTGTTCAACCTCGGTCACAAAGGGAGAAGCTTACAGCTCCGCCGAGGCAATACGTCAACGAGGTGACACTTAGTCAAAAGATTATCGAAGTTAAAGTGACAGTTTGTGAAAGGAAACATATCAGTGTCTAAAGTGAAGTGACTGTTTTAATAGTGCCCTCGTTGTCGCACGGTGACCCGGCTCGGAGGCCAGTTCGTCTGCTCTGCTGGGTAGTGCCGATTAACGAGTGGACATTTTCGAGTCAGGTAAATTACCTCTGGCCAGCGCCTACGGGGAACCCCTGGCCAATTTTTCTTTCACGTTTGGGACTTAGACAAAATCCGACAAAAGGATTTTCAGAGTATTAACTCTTCCGAAACAGTTCCTTCCATACCCATCCCTTATGCGTCGTACACGTCGTGCAGGCCGAAAGTATCAACAGAGATCAACCACGCGGATCTCTCGCGTTCTTCACCTGTCACCAAACCGTCTGCTGGTCGCTACGAGATAGCCGATCTCGTTGACATCTCTGACGACGACGACGACGTCAGGAATACCATAAACCTGTCCAGTGACAACAACAACCCGCCTGCCGTTCGTTACGAGGTCATTGATCTCGTCACCAGCTCTGATGACGATGACAGCAGGAGCACCATAATCTTGCCGCACGTTCGCTGTAGGATCATCAAGGACGAGTACCTACCGTCCAACAGACGCATTGTCGTGCGTACCCCAGCGAGACAGCTGCCAAACCTTCCTCATCTCGATGAGATCTGTCTGGACGACCCGTTATACCAGACCCATGCTGACCGACGAGCTCAGCTCCTTCAACAGTACTACTAAGATACAACAACTAACCGGTGAGAATTCGTATCTTTTGTAACCCCTTTTGTTCCATGTCAACTCACCGCGTTCGTTGCGTCAGCGTAGAAGTATCGCCATCCGCGTTGACTGCTAGCGGGTGTCGGTCTCAAATGACTATCGGTGTCCTAGCGCATATGACTGCCCGTCTGGCTGTCTTGGCGTAAAAGACCGTTTCCTCTTAATTCCACGTGCCGCCTCCTGGGGTCATCTTCTTTGCCTAGGACGTGGGGCGTGACGTAACAAAATTTGGCGCAGTCGGTAGGACACGAAAACGGTCGCCGGTAGTCGAACCATTAACAAATTGTTTTTGTACGTCTGACATTTGTTCTCTATATCGTGTGTCGAGTAAGAATTCACACTAATATCGCAAAATGTCTCGCCCAATCACACGATCCCAAACGGATCCCCGAGCGGATCCTAATCAAGACCTTCCTCCGCCAACCGAGGAAGAGCTACTTCTTTACGCGCAAGATCTCGCCCGTAAAGAGGAATATTTAAAAGAGCAAACCGAATTCATTGCTACATTGCGTCTTAAATATGAAGAAGACGCACAGAATCAAAATAACATGCTCGATGAAATACGCAAAGAGCTTCACAATATTCAAGTCGTGAATCAAAACTTAACTCACCAAACGCCTACACCAGGCCCCAGTAACGTCTCTAACACGCGAGAACCTTCATTATCAGAGCCACGCGAAATCCCGCAATATGAGCCAACAGGAAATTTCGCGTTGAAACAAGCCGCAGAACTCGTACCCAAATTCGACGGAACATCGATTCCCGTCCTAAAATTCATCCGCGCCTGCAAACGCGCGCGTGATTCTATCCCCGAATCCATAGAACGTGCCCTTACTAAACTAATCTGCAATAAACTTTCCGATCGTGCGTACGCTGCCATTGAAGGCGAAAACATACGTACGATCTCACAACTTTGCGATAAGCTACGAACAGTACTGGGACCCTACAAATTCGTGGACCAGTACCGTGGCGAATTGGCAAGCGTAGCCCAGGGCAACAATGAGCATATTCTTGACTTCATAAATCGAGTCAAAGATTTACGAACCGCCATCAGCGATTCTACCGAAGGACATTACGACTACAGAGAAATCGATCGTTTCACAGTCGAGTGCTTCCTTCGCGGTCTACTCCCACAACTTCGCAGCGAAGTTTTGCATTGCCGTTCTCAGAATTCGGCAGAGATCTTCGAAGCAGCCATCTCTGCATATAAGCAATATGAGCTGTATCAAAACCGTCGTCGCGAATCTAATCGTGACGATTCCCGCAAGGTAAGCTTCTCAGATAACAGAAGCTCCTATCGCCCACGCTCTTCTGACAATTTCAATTCTCGCGAACGCATCCCTGAACGTCGCGACAACAGACCGGATGAGCGTCGCGATAACGGGTCCGACCAACGTCGAGACTCGTGGAGAAACTCGAACCGCAACTCTTATCGTTCTCCAACTCCGCAGTGGCGATCCGAAACCCCTCGCGAACAAAACCCGCAGCGCGAAAACCGGGACCCGAATTCAAATCGCGACAGACGTTCGGGAGAGCCCCGCAAGTTTTGCAACTATTGCAAAACTCCCGGGCATGACATTCACGAATGTCGAAAAAGAGCCTATAACAATAACCTGCGCTCGGGAAACGAGTCAGGCCTCCCGACAGGAACGAATCAACAGCGGGAGGCCGCCCCAACAAAGCGCAACCAAACATTCACGCAGACCGCCGTTCGAACGAACGAGCTCCCCGAAGACCAGATCGACGATTCGTCTCTGCAGTTAACCTCGCAGTAGACTCGCCGATCCCGCGCGTACAAATCTCCGCCCCTCAGCTTCGCGAGAAAAGTGAATTCTTATTAGACACGGGCTCGGAAGTCAATTTGATACGCGCGTCTAGTTTAAAACCTGGGATAACCATTGATCCCACGAGCACGATCGAAGTTCATGGAATAACCGAGGGTTCCATAGTAACACTCGGCGAAGTCGTTATATTCATTCAAGGGACAATCCCTGTCAAATTCCACGTGCTCGGGGACGATTTTCCAGTCAGTGTTAACGGAATTCTCGGCTCGCCCTTCTTTATAGGAGGAGCTGAGATTTCCTTTGCAAGGCAATTTGTTTTAATCGGAAACATTTCTATTCCGTTCTCTAATTCACGCGCACTGCCGACTGAGCCCCGCGATAGTTCAATGACGAGGGTTATTTCAATGCCTTCTCCGAAAACGGAGGTCTCTCTTGAAAAGCACGCCGCAAGGACAGAGGAAGAAACATTCCCTCTCTCAAAACGTCGGGTGCAACCGGGAGAGATTCGTATCACATCGAATAATATCGTAGAGGAATCGGTCGATAAGCGCAAAAATCAAAATCAACAGTCCGAATCAAGGACTGCAGCAGACTCTAATGAGTTTGCCGTTGAGCCCCGAACAGCCGCCTGCATTGCAGTCAGCGTACAGGGCCCGAAACAGGGATATATCCGCCGCGTCAGCGTAGCGCCGGATGTATTCCTCGGTGACTGTGTAGTCACTAATCGCGGAGGCAAAGCGAGCCTCAGATGTTTCAACACATCTCCGCGTCCGATCTCATTCCGATTACCCGTGTTAGAGGTGGAAGAGATCGAGCGTTATTCAACTAATTCCGGGTACTATCCCGACGCATTCGGTAACCATCCCGACCTTTCTAATTCCGGTAACCATCCCGACGTATTCGGTAACCATCCCGACCTTTCTAATTCCGGTAACCATCCCGACGCATTCGGTAACCATCCCGACCTTTCTAATTCCGGTAACCATCCCGACGTATTCGGTAACCATCCCGACCTTTCTAATTCCGGTAACCATCCCGACGTATTCGGTAACCATCCCGACAATTTTAATCCAGAGTCCAAAGAAGACTCCCGCGAATTCAAACCTATGAAGGTTTATTCTACAAGCTCCGGTATCAAGTCCGATTTTTTCTATTCCGAGTCTAGGTTGAAAGGAAATGTCCCCGCCTTTGATTCTCTAAAGACGACAGAACGTCTACATAAAATAAAGCATAAAACTCTACCTCGTATAGACCGAGCATACGAGTCGATCATAAAAGATCATCCCACGATAATTTCTAAATCAGAGTCAAAGAGAGTCTATATTTCATTTCAAAAACCTACCTCTGATTTTTCGCCGGAACATGATCTCTTCCAATCTCAACGGTCAAGTATCCGTGCACCGCAAAGCGAGTTTCATCCATCTAGGAATTATACGTCTGTAAAATACGCGTCAGCAAAAAGGAGAAACAAATTTCGTATTATACTATACCTCTGCGATAACCCGCGAACAATGATTATAGCATCTCCTGCGACTTGCGATAAGAAACCCTCCCAGGAGATTTCATTACAGTCCTCCGCTGACGCGAAATTAGAATCCGCGATAATCACGCGTCCGGTCAACACCGATAAGCGAGCGAAATCCGAAACCCAGCGTCGACAGAATCTCCTTCCACCGCCGGAAGATACAGAACAAACGACAGCAGCACTTCGAAGAAGTTCCTACAGCCAGAATCCCAGCCTGTTCCCAGCCGCCTACCACATCGTGTCCAGTATCCACAAACACAATCAACATGTGCGGACACTTACAACCGGCGAGACCATCGGCGAACAAAGCCGGAGACTTCATCTACAGATACCAAGGAATATTCTGCTACAATGGCAGACACAGAATCTCCCTAAATGGCAGAGAACTATGCCTTGCCTGCAGCCTCACTGCGGTAGTCAGGAGGGTCATCGTATACACGCACGTTCTTACAAGGAAAAAGAAGAACGCATGCGACGCGTGTACAAAACCCATATTGAGGGAAACCCCAATATTGGAATGCATCCACTGCAGCTTCCTCCTCGCACTGGATCGGGCAGCAACAGACACTGCCAGAATAAGAAGAGAAAGAGGCGAAATTCTCACGGACGACGAAGAAGAGGACGAAAACTCAAGCACCTCTTCCTCGGACGAAGACACCAATACTCAAGCAAATTAGAGATGCAGAGTGTTTGTGCCAAAGCCGTAATCTCGTCACCTGAGACAAGAGTGATTACTCTAACCAACAAGGGGAGCAAAATGCCGAGTCAACAGGGAGATTACTTATCCATACTCAGTATTCCCCTGCCGGTTGGACTTGCTCACCCCCCACTAACCCACATCGAACAAACAAAGCAGAAGAGCAGTCATTCTGCAATCGCCCACCGCTCAAGCAACATTACGAAAAAGCACGTTAAAACACTCATCAAAATGTGCAAACAACTTCCAATCAGGAAGGCCGGTCAGAAGAGACCACCTGCAATTCCCACCTACTTGCTCGAAATCTCCTGCTACAATGGCAGGATAAGAATAACGCCCGACGGAAGGAAACTTTGCTATGACTGTAGCCAGAGAACAGTCATTTCCAATGTAAGAATTTGGAATCACCAGCGAACGTACTCCGTCCAAAACGATTGCGAAGAATGCGGTGGTCCGATATGCACCGAAACTCCAGTAATGGATTGCCGAGAATGCCTGAGCATTCTGGCCGGACAGGGCATCATGTTAGAAAACCCAGAGGTCTCCGACTCATCAGATGACTCCGATTCATCCGAAGGAAGTTCGGACGAGGATTCAGACTCGGACATGGAGGAACACCTCATCACGAACTAAATGGCAACAACAGTGAAATAAGTGAGCCCATTCCCTCCCAAGACCCCAATAAAAGACAGTCAAATAATGAACATTGCGATTATAGACTGTCGGACATTGCGAAACCTACCCCAACTCCTCGCGCAGAATCAGACAACATCTCAGTGCATCCAGTGTTTCGTACTGTTAGTACAGTCAACGTGCGCCGAGAACTGAGCTCCCTGCGCGGATCGCTCACTAACGATGCGTCTCAAGACCAAAAATTGTAATGCGAGCGCTCACCGAACACAACCTCGGACCGAGAGATTTCACTCCGAGAAATCTCTTCTCCGGCGAGGGAGGTGTTACGTCGGACGACCTCCGACGTTGGTCGAATCGAGGACCGTACCTCGATTCTAGGCTAAGATTAAATATTAAGTACATAATACCTCTTAAACCCATCGCTATCAAACTCTTGTTCTAAATCTAATATCTCTTAAACCCATCGCTATCAAACTCTTGTTCTAATTCTAATACATCTTAAACCCATCACTACTTCACCCATGACTTTTCCTAAACTTGTTCTAATACCCATCGCTACTTAAATCTCGACTCTCCCAATTGTTCTACAACCAACCATCACTCCGAACTCCTAACTTTACTTTCACTTGTTCAAACCCTCATCTACACTTACAACTTGTTCAAATCCTCAACTCCGCTCGAGTAAACGCCACCTCGAGAACAAAGAGATCGCAACGTCAGCAGTCTTGCACGCGTCACCACTCTGTCGAGAGCGAGGACAAAGAGACTGCAACGTCAGCAGTCTTGCACCCGTCACCACTCCGACGAGCGAGGACAAAGGGACTGCAGCGTCAGCAACCCCCACTCCGAGCGAAGGAGGCTACGCAGAGCTGCCTCTTGCATCAGTCTGGTGCTAGCCAGCGAAGTGAGCGGACGTGTCGGTCTGCGCTCACTCCATTCTCACACAACGACATCAGTCAGTCTGGCCCAAGCCAGCGAAGCGAGCAGACGTGTCGATCTGCGCTCTTCTAATTCGCGCTTCGACGTTCATCGACGTTTGTTCTACTATTCTATTCCAAATCCATTCCAATTCAATTCCTAAATCAATTCCAATTCTAACTCTTACTAACTCATACTCCGTATACGATTAATACGTTTAATTCATTTATTATTATACTACCAAGTTTATACTCAAGTGTACTCAACGTTCTTTATTTCAATATATATATTATATATTACCAGTGCTACGTGAAGTTAATTTCCACATCATTCTACTAAATCCAGTGACAGTTTCTTTTCGAAATTCGAATCGTGCCCTCGTTAATCATACAGAACTCGGCTTGGAGGTCAGTTCGTCCGCTCCGCTGAGAAGTAGTGGTTGACGAGTAGACGTTTGGAAATAATAACTTTCCAAATCAGATAAACGCATTTAATATTAATAATAAATAATTGAGCTCTCGCTTACGTGTTCAACCTCGGTCACAAAGGGAGAAGCTTACAGCTCCGCCGAGGCAATACGTCAACGAGGTGACACTTAGTCAAAAGATTATCGAAGTTAAAGTGACAGTTTGTGAAAGGAAACATATCAGTGTCTAAAGTGAAGTGACTGTTTTAATAGTGCCCTCGTTGTCGCACGGTGACCCGGCTCGGAGGCCAGTTCGTCTGCTCTGCTGGGTAGTGCCGATTAACGAGTGGACATTTTCGATTCAGGTAAATTACCTCTGGCCAGCGCCTACGGGGAACCCCTGGCCAATTTTTCTTTCACGTTTGGGACTTAGACAAAATCCGACAAAAGGATTTTCAGAGTATTAACTCTTCCGAAACAGTTCCTTCCATACCCATCCCTTATGCGTCGTACACGTCGTGCAGGCCGAAAGTATCAACAGAGATCAACCACGCGGATCTCTCGCGTTCTTCACCTGTCACCAAACCGTCTGCTGGTCGCTACGAGATAGCCGATCTCGTTGACATCTCTGACGACGACGACGACGTCAGGAATACCATAAACCTGTCCAGTGACAACAACAACCCGCCTGCCGTTCGTTACGAGGTCATTGATCTCGTCACCAGCTCTGATGACGATGACAGCAGGAGCACCATAATCTTGCCGCACGTTCGCTGTAGGATCATCAAGGACGAGTACCTACCGTCCAACAGACGCATTGTCGTGCGTACCCCAGCGAGACAGCTGCTGACCGACGAGCTCAGCTCCTTCAACAGTACTACTAAGATACAACAACTAACCGGTGAGAATTCGTATCTTTTGTAACCCCTTTTGTTCCATGTCAACTCACCGCGTTCGTTGCGTCAGCGTAGAAGTATCGCCATCCGCGTTGACTGCTAGCGGGTGTCGGTCTCAAATGACTATCGGTGTCCTAGCGCATATGACTGCCCGTCTGGCTGTCTTGGCGTAAAAGACCGTTTCCTCTTCAATTCCACGTGCCGCCTCCTGGGGTCATCTTCTTTGCCTAGGACGTGGGGCGTGACGTAACACAGTGTTTCGTACTGTTAATACAGTCAACGTGCGCCGAGAACTGAGCTCCCTGCGCGGATCGCTCACTAACGATGCGTCTCAAGACCAAAAATTGTAATGCGAGCGTTCACCGAACACAACCTCGGACCGAGAGATTTCACTCCGAGAAATCTCTTCTCCGGCGAGGGAGGTGTTACGTCGGACGACCTCCGACGTTGGTCGAATCGAGGACCGTACCTCGATTCTAGGTTAAGACTAAATACTAAGTACATAACAACCTCTTAAACCCATCGCTACCAAACTCCTGTTCTAATTCTAATACCTCTTAAACCCATCACTACTTCACCCACAACTTTCCCTAAACTTGTTCTAATACCCATCACTACTTAAATCTCGACTCTCCCAATTGTTCTAAACCCAACCACCACTCCAAACTCTCAATCTTACCTAACACTTGTTCAAACCCTCATCTACACTTACAACTTGTTCAAATCCTCAACTCCGCTCGAGTAAACGCCACCTCGAGAACAAAGAGATCGCAACGTCAGCAGTCTTGCACGTGTTACGTCACGTCCCACGTCCTAGGCAAAGAGGATGACCCCAGGAGGCGGCACGTGGAATTGAAGAGGAAACGGTCTTTTACGCCAAGACAGCCAGACGGGCAGTCATATGCGCTAGGACACCGATAGTCATTTGAGACCGACACCCGCTAGCAGTCAACGCGGATGGCGATACTTCTACGCTGACGCAACGAACGCGGTGAGTTGACATGGAACAAAAGGGGTTACAAAAGATACGAATTCTCACCGGTTAGTTGTTGTAACTTAATAGTACTGTTGAAGGAGCTGAGCTCGTCGGTCAGCATGGGTCTGGTATAACGGGTCGTCCAGACAGATCTCATCGAGATGAGGAAGGTTTGGCAGCTGTCTCGCTGGGGTACGCACGACAATGCGTCTGTTGGACGGTAGGTACTCGTCCTTGATGATCCTACAGCGAACGTGCGGCAAGATTATGGTGCTCCTGCTGTCATCGTCATCAGAGCTGGTGACGAGATCAATGACCTCGTAACGAACGGCAGGCGGGTTGTTGTTGTCACTTGACAGGTTTATGGTATTCCTGGCGTCGTCGTCGTCGTCAGAGATGTCTATGAGATCGATGATCTCATAGCGGGCAGCTGGTGTAACGTTGACAGGCGTGGAACGCGAGAGATCCGCGTGGTTGATCTCTGTTGATACTTTCGGCCTGCACGACGTGTACGACGCATAAGGGATAGGTATGGAAGGAACTGTTTCGGAAGAGTTAATACTCTGAAAATCCTTTTGTCGGATTTTGTCTAAGTCCCAAACGTGAAAGAAAAATTGGCCAGGGGTTCCCCGTAGGCGCTGGCCAGAGGTAATTTACCTGACTCGAAAATGTCCACTCGTTAATCGGCACTACCCAGCAGAGCAGACGAACTGGCCTCCGAGCCGGGTCACCGTGCGACAACGAGGGCACTATTAAAACAGTCACTTCACTTTAGACACTGATATGTTTCCTTTCACAAACTGTCACTTTAACTTCGATAATCTTTTGACTAAGTGTCACCTCGTTGACGTATTGCCTCGGCGGAGCTGTAAGCTTCTCCCTTTGTGACCGAGGTTGAACACGTAAGCGAGAGCTCAATTATTTATTATTAATATTAAATGCGTTTATCTGATTGGGAAAGTTATTATTTCCAAAAGTCTACTCGTCAACCACTACTTCTCAGCGGAGCGGACGAACTGACCTCCAAGCCGAGTTCTGTATGATTAACGAGGGCACGATTCGAATTTCGAAAAGAAACTGTCACTGGATTTAGTAGAATGATGTAGAAATTAACTTCACGTAACACTGGTAAAATATAATATATATATTGAAATAAAGAACGTTGAGTACACTTGAGTATAAACTTGGTAGTATAATAATAAATGAATTAAACGTAATAATCGTATACGGAGTATGAGTTAGTAAGAGTTAGAATTGGAATTGATTTAGGAATTGAATTGGAATGGATTTGGAATAGAATAGTAGAACAAACGTCGATGAACGTCGAAGCGCGAATTAGAAGAGCGCAGATCGACACGTCTGCTCGCTTCGCTGGCTTGGGCCAGACTGACTGATGTCGTTGTGTGAGAATGGAGTGAGCGCAGACCGACACGTCCGCTCACTTCGCTGGCTAGCACCAGACTGATGCAAGAGGCAGCTCTGCGTAGCCTCCTTCGCTCGGAGTGGGGGTTGCTGACGCTGCAGTCCCTTTGTCCTCGCTCGTCGGAGTGGTGACGGGTGCAAGACTGCTGACGTTGCAGTCTCTTTGTCCTCGCTCTCGACAGAGTGGTGACGCGTGCAAGACTGCTGACGTTGCGATCTCTTTGTTCTCGAGGTGGCGTTTACTCGAGCGGAGTTGAGGATTTGAACAAGTTGTAAGTGTAGATGAGGGTTTGAACAAGTGTTAAGTGTAGATGAGGGTTTAAACAAGTTATAAGTGTAGATGAGGGTTTGAACAAGTGTTAGGTAAGATTGAGAGTTTGGAGTGGTGGTTGGGTTTAGAACAATTGGGAGAGTCGAGATTTAAGTAGTGATGGGTATTAGAACAAGTTTAGGAAAAGTCGTGGGTGAAGTAGTGATGGGTTTAAGATGTATTAGAATTAGAACAAGAGTTTGATAGCGATGGGTTTAAGAGATATTAGATTTAGAACAAGAGTTTGATAGCGATGGGTTTAAGAGGTATTATGTACTTAATATTTAATCTTAGCCTAGAATCGAGGTACGGTCCTCGATTCGACCAACGTCGGAGGTCGTCCGACGTAACACCTCCCTCGCCGGAGAAGAGATTTCTCGGAGTGAAATCTCTCGGTCCGAGGTTGTGTTCGGTGAGCGCTCGCATTACAATTTTTGGTCTTGAGACGCATCGTTAGTGAGCGATCCGCGCAGGGAGCTCAGTTCTCGGCGCACGTTGACTGTATTAACAGTACGAAACACTGGATGCACTGAGATGTTGTCTGATTCTGCGCGAGGAGTTGGGGTAGGTTTCGCAATGTCCGACAGTCTATAATCGCAATGTTCATTATCTGACTGTCTTTTATTGGGGTCTTGGGAGGGAATGGGCTCACTTATGTCATTTTCACTTTCACTTTTCCGATATCTGACAGCGTATGTGTATGTTTCGTCTCTTTGTTTCAGGAAAATGAAGAATCTTGTCAAGGAACTCCAGATGGCGACGATGAGGTGGAGGCTCCAGCCGTATAACGAATGGAGAGCGATGCCATTGATGATTGTGCTGATAATAGTTTTTATTGTGCGAATTGCCACATATATTCCTATTAATCCAGCGGTTACGGATCCGAACGTGGTAAATCCTGACCATAACTTCTGTGCGGTAGATTCAGCTATTTGTTGAAGCGACTCTTCGTCGAGCAGGTTGAACATGTTAATATTTCCTGCTGCGTATTGTCTACCTGAGGCGCCTTGTGCAATAGTATTTATTACGGCTACCTTTTCTACAGGGAACATTATGTGATCCTGCAGTTTGTCGAGGTCGTCTTGCGAATATATGCCTCCAGTCGCAAGGTTTTTGGGGTCCACGTATTTCCATGTGGCCTTAGAGATTGGATGGAGTTCTGACGGTGCAATAGTTTCTGTTAGTGATGGAGTGAGTCGGTACCATGTTCCATGTATTCTGTAATATGGAGATAGTAACTCGCTGCACGGCTTCTCTGTACCGGTGTTTGAAATAATGTGGTCCTTTGGTTTCAGGAATCTTGAAGAATTCTTGTACGTGACGGGCAGTTCGTCATAACAGCGTTCCGTTTTCCGGATCTGGACTGTCACTGGGATACATTTGATAATATGGACCACTTCACCTGCTGGGACTGCAATAAATCCAGCGTCTTTCATGATGGCGGTTGCCACTTCTTCAGGGGCTGTGTGCAGCTGAGTGAGTGCGTTCTGGAGAATTTGTCGTTCTAGTTCGCACTTTTGACGAATGACGTCCTTATATAGTTGAGAAAATTGTGTACGGAGATGTTTCTCTACGTAGACGAATTTGCTGTTGACATAGGTGAATATGTCGAGATTGTTGACGAGGGTGGGTGACTTCTCCTTGAATTTCCCTGACTTCCCCGTTTCTAGTATGAACAGTTTTGGATGTTCTGTACGGATTATGATAAATCCGCAGACTGAAGATCGTCCTGTCTCGGTTAGTGCAAATGTTGTATCCTGAGAGGCAACTGTATACAAGGTTGGCGAGGATTTTAACTGTGGGGATAGCTTGGTCGCTAGCCCTTCGTATAGAACATCGTAGTTGTTGAATCTGCATGAATCTGTTGGTGCGGGTTCCCAGAATGTGTATCCGTCCTGTGAATCGAGGCAGTTGCCTTTCTGAAGAGGACAGGTTTGTCCGGATTGTAAATGAATTTGTGCTGTGGATAGCTTTATCGGTGCAATGTAGTCCCGTATCGTGATGCGTATTATGGCTTGCACCACGACGTCCGTCCAGGTTCCAAAAGGATCGTTGTAGGTTGTGCCTGAGCAGCTTCCGTCATTCTTGATTTCTCCTGCCATTGTGAGGCTACGAGAGGTTGTGGAATTTGGCTGGACTCCTGTGATCTGTGCCGCTGGCGTAATATACAGAGTTCCAGTAGTGTGTAGATTAGAGCATGTTTCACTGGTGGTGGTTAGGAGATACTCTTGTCTACCATTGGCGACGACGGAATTATGCGAATGCATGCCACAGTAGTAGATCGTTCTGTCTATTTCAATGTGGCATTGGAGGACTCGGGCTTGCGAAAACTCGGCTAGCTGCAGAAGTTGAATTCGCTCTAAACTCTCGATCGGTGTGACATCTTCGGGTTCGCAATTCAGGTTATCGATGGTAGAGTACGTAGTGACGTTGAGTGTCGGTCCACCGCAATCATATCCAATGAGGGTATAAACTTGCGTGGTAATGGTGCATAGGATGGCAACTTGTAACGGATACATGTTTGTGGTTGCGAAATTGTCTGAAGACTGGAGCTCCTCTGGAATGATCCTATCTTCCGAGGGGCTGAGTCGTGATGCGACAAGCTTATCTTCCGGCTGTAGAAGGAGATTTTGTCGACGCTGGGTTTCGGATTTCGCTCGTTTGTCGGTGTTGACCGGACGCGTGATTAACGCGGATTCTAATTTCGCGTCAGCGGAGGACTGTAATGAAATCTCCTGGGAGGGTTTCTTATCGCAAGTCGCAGGAGATGCTACAATCATTGTTCGCGGGTTATCGCAGAGGTATAGTATAATACGAAATTTGTTTCTCCTTTTTGCTGACGCGTATTTTACAGACGTATAATTCCTAGATGGATGAAACTCGCTTTGCGGTGCACGGATACTTGACCGTTTAGATTGGAAGAGATCATGTTCCGGCGAAAAATCAGAGGTAGGTTTTTGAAATGAAATATAGACTCTCTTTGACTCTGATTTAGAAATTATCGCGGGATGATCTTTTATGATCGACTCGTATACTCGGTCTATACGAGGTAGAGTTTTATGCTTTATTTTATGTAGACGTTCTGTCGTCTTTAGAGAATCAAAGGCGGGGACATTTCCTTTCAACCTAGACTCGGAATAGAAACAATCGGACTTGATACCGGAGCTTGTAGAATAAACCTTCATAGGTTTGAATTCGTGGGAGTCTTCTTTGGACTCTGGATTAAAATTGTCGGGATGGTTACCGAATACGTCGGGATGGTTACCGGAATTGAAAAGGTCGGGATGGTTACCGAATGCGTCGGGATGGTTACCGGAATTAGAAAGGTCGGGATGGTTACCGAATACGTCGGGATGGTTACCGGAATTAGAAAGGTCGGGATGGTTACCGAATGCGTCGGGATAGTTACCGGAATTAGAAAGGTCGGGATGGTTACCGAATGCGTCGGGATAGTGCCCGGAATTAGTTGAATAACGCTCGATCTCTTCCACCTCTAACACGGGTAATCGGAATGAGATCGGACGCGGAGATGTGTTGAAACATCTGAGGCTCGCTTTGCCTCCGCGATTAGTGACTACACAGTCACCGAGGAATACATCCGGCGCTACGCTGACGCGGCGGATATATCCCTGTTTCGGGCCCTGTACGCTGACTGCAATGCAGGCGGCTGTTCGGGGCTCAACGGCAAACTCATTAGAGTCTGCTGCAGTCCTTGATTCGGACTGTTGATTTTGATTTTTGCGCTTATCGACCGGTTCCTCTACGATATTATTCGATGTGATACGAATCTCTCCCGGTTGCACCCGACGTTTTGAGAGAGGGAATGTTTCTTCCTCTGTCCTTGCGGCGTGCTTTTCAAGAGAGACCTCCGTTTTCGGAGAAGGCATTGAAATAACCCTCGTCATTGAACTATCGCGGGGCTCAGTCGGCAGTGCGCGTGAATTAGAGAACGGAATAGAAATGTTTCCGATTAAAACAAATTGCCTTGCAAAGGAAATCTCAGCTCCTCCTATAAAGAAGGGCGAGCCGAGAATTCCGTTAACACTGACTGGAAAATCGTCCCCGAGCACGTGGAATTTGACAGGGATTGTCCCTTGAATGAATATAACGACTTCGCCGAGTGTTACTATGGAACCCTCGGTTATTCCATGAACTTCGATCGTGCTCGTGGGATCAATGGTTATCCCAGGTTTTAAACTAGACGCGCGTATCAAATTGACTTCCGAGCCCGTGTCTAATAAGAATTCACTTTTCTCGCGAAGCTGAGGGGCGGAGATTTGTACGCGCGGGATCGGCGAGTCTACTGCGAGGTTAACTGCAGAGACGAATCGTCGATCTGGTCTTCGGGGAGCTCGTTCGTTCGAACGGCGGTCTGCGTGAATGTTTGGTTGCGCTTTGTTGGGGCGGCCTCCCGCTGTTGATTCGTTCCTGTCGGGAGGCCTGACTCGTTTCCCGAGCGCAGGTTATTGTTATAGGCTCTTTTTCGACATTCGTGAATGTCATGCCCGGGAGTTTTGCAATAGTTGCAAAACTTGCGGGGCTCTCCCGAACGTCTGTCGCGATTTGAATTCGGGTCCCGGTTTTCGCGCTGCGGGTTTTGTTCGCGAGGGGTTTCGGATCGCCACTGCGGAGTTGGAGAACGATAAGAGTTGCGGTTCGAGTTTCTCCACGAGTCTCGACGTTGGTCGGACCCGTTATCGCGACGCTCATCCGGTCTGTTGTCGCGACGTTCAGGGATGCGTTCGCGAGAATTGAAATTGTCAGAAGAGCGTGGGCGATAGGAGCTTCTGTTATCTGAGAAGCTTACCTTGCGGGAATCGTCACGATTAGATTCGCGACGACGGTTTTGATACAGCTCATATTGCTTATATGCAGAGATGGCTGCTTCGAAGATCTCTGCCGAATTCTGAGAACGGCAATGCAAAACTTCGCTGCGAAGTTGTGGGAGTAGACCGCGAAGGAAGCACTCGACTGTGAAACGATCGATTTCTCTGTAGTCGTAATGTCCTTCGGTAGAATCGCTGATGGCGGTTCGTAAATCTTTGACTCGATTTATGAAGTCAAGAATATGCTCATTGTTGCCCTGGGCTACGCTTGCCAATTCGCCACGGTACTGGTCCACGAATTTGTAGGGTCCCAGTACTGTTCGTAGCTTATCGCAAAGTTGTGAGATCGTACGTATGTTTTCGCCTTCAATGGCAGCGTACGCACGATCGGAAAGTTTATTGCAGATTAGTTTAGTAAGGGCACGTTCTATGGATTCGGGGATAGAATCACGCGCGCGTTTGCAGGCGCGGATGAATTTTAGGACGGGAATCGATGTTCCGTCGAATTTGGGTACGAGTTCTGCGGCTTGTTTCAACGCGAAATTTCCTGTTGGCTCATATTGCGGGGTTTCGCGTGGCTCTGATAATGAAGGTTCTCGCGTGTTAGAGACGTTACTGGGGCCTGGTGTAGGCGCTTGGTGACGTAAGTTTTGGTTCAAGGCTTGAATATTGTGGAGCTCTTTGCGTATTTCATCGAGCATGTTATTTTGATTCTGTGCGTCTTCTTCATATTTAAGACGCAATTTAGCAATGAATTCGGTTTGCTCTTTTAAATATTCCTCTTTACGGGCGAGATCTTGCGCGTAAAGAAGTAGCTCTTCCTCGGTTGGCGGAGGAAGGTCTTGATTAGGACCCGCTCGGGGATCCGTTTGGGATCGTGTGATTGGGCGAGACATTTTGCGATATTAGTGTGAATTCTTACTCGACACACGATATAGAGAACAAATGTCAGACGTACGAAAACAATTTGTTAATGGTTCAACTACCGGCGACCGTTTTCGTGTCCTACCGACTGCGCCAAATTTTGTTACGTCACGCCCCACGTCCTAGGCAAAGAAGATGATCCCAGGAGGCGGCACGTGGAATTGAAGAGGAAACGGTCTTTTACGCCAAGACAGCCAGACGGGCAGTCATATGCGCTAGGACACCGATAGTCATTTGAGACCGACACCCGCTAGCAGTCAACGCGGATGGCGATACTTCTACGCTGACGCAACGAACGCGGTGAGTTGACATGGAACAAAAGGGGTTACAAAAGATACGAATTCTCACCGGTTAGTTGTTGTATCTTAGTAGTACTGTTGAAGGAGCTGAGCTCGTCGGTCAGCATGGGTCTGGTATAACGGGTCGTCCAGACAGATCTCATCGAGATGAGGAAGGTTTGGCAGCTGTCTCGCTGGGGTACGCACGACAATGCGTCTGTTGGACGGTAGGTACTCGTCCTTGATGATCCTACAGCGAACGTGCGGCAAGATTATGGTGCTCCTGCTGTCATCGTCATCAGAGCTGGTGACGAGATCAATGACCTCGTAACGAACGGCAGGCGGGTTGTTGTTGTCACTGGACAGGTTTATGGTATTCCTGACGTCGTCGTCGTCGTCAGAGATGTCAACGAGATCGGCTATCTCGTAGCGACCAGCAGACGGTTTGGTGACAGGTGAAGAACGCGAGAGGTCCGCGTGGTCGACCTCTGTGTTCGGAATCGGACGGCACGGACAACCGTATACCGATACGTAATCTGACGCGTCGCACTCGATATTCTCGGTCGTTCCGAGAAGTTCAGTCCAATCAGTCGAACTTAAGACGCGGTTTAAGATGGCTGTTTGATTTAATGCCCGTTTGAACTTGGCCAGTTGATACTTTCGGCCTGCACGACGTGTACGACGCATAAGGGATGGGTATGGAAGGAACTGTTTCGGAAGAGTTAATACTCTGAAAATCCTTTTGTCGGATTTTGTCTAAGTCCCAAACGTGAAAGAAAAATTGGCCAGGGGTTCCCCGTAGGCGCTGGCCAGAGGTAATTTACCTGACTCGAAAAATGTCCACTCGTTAATCGGCACTACCCAGCAGAGCAGACGAACTGGCCTCCGAGCCGGGTCACCGTGCGACAACGAGGGCACTATTAAAACAGTCACTTCACTTTAGACACTGATATGTTTCCTTTCACAAACTGTCACTTTACTTCGATAATCTTTTGACTAAGTGTCACCTCGTTGACGTATTGCCTTGGCGGAGCTGTAAGCTTCTCCCTTTGTGACCGAGGTTGAACACGTAAGCGAGAGCTCAATTATTTATTATTAATATTAAATGCGTTTATCTGATTTGGAAGGTTATTATTTCCAAACGTCTACTCGTCAACCACTACTTCTCAGCGGAGCGGACGAACTGACCTCCAAGCCGAGTTCTGTATGATTAACGAGGGCACGATTCGAATTTCGAAAAGAAACTGTCACTGGATTTAGTAGAATGATGTGGAAATTAACTTCACGTAGCACTGGTAAAATATAATATATATATTGAAATAAAGAACGTTGAGTACACTTGAGTATAAACTTGGTAGTATAATAATAAATGAATTAAACGTAATAATCGTATACGGAGTATGAGTTAGTAAGAGTTAGAATTGGAATTGATTTAGGAATTGAATTGGAATGGATTTGGAATAGAATAGTAGAACAAACGTCGATGAACGTCGAAGCGCGAATTAGAAGAGCGCAGATCGACACGTCTGCTCGCTTCGCTGGCTTGGGCCAGACTGACTGATGTCGTTGTGTGAGAATGGAGTGAGCGCAGACCGACACGTCCGCTCACTTCGCTGGCTAACACCAGACTGATGCAAGAGGCAGCTCTGCGTAGCCTCCTTCGCTCGGAGTGGGGGTTGCTGACGCTGCAGTCCCTTTGTCCTCGCTCGTCGGAGTGGTGACGGGTGCAAGACTGCTGACGTTGCAGTCTCTTTGTCCTCGCTCTCGACAGAGTGGTGACGCGTGTGTTACGTCGGACGACCTCCGACGTTGGTCGAATCGAGGACCGTACCTCGATTCTAGGCTAAGATTAAATATTAAGTACATAATACCTCTTAAACCCATCGCTATCAAACTCTTGTTCTAAATCTAATATCTCTTAAACCCATCGCTATCAAACTCTTGTTCTAATTCTAATACATCTTAAACCCATCACTACTTCACCCACGACTTTTCCTAAACTTGTTCTAATACCCATCACTACTTAAATCTCGACTCTCCCAATTGTTCTAAACCCAACCACCACTCCAAACTCTCAATCTTACCTAACACTTGTTCAAACCCTCATCTACACTTATAACTTGTTTAAACCCTCATCTACACTTAACACTTGTTCAAACCCTCATCTACACTTACAACTTGTTCAAATCCTCAACTCCGCTCGAGTAAACGCCACCTCGAGAACAAAGAGATCGCAACGTCAGCAGTCTTGCACGCGTCACCACTCTGTCGAGAGCGAGGACAAAGAGACTGCAACGTCAGCAGTCTTGCACCCGTCACCACTCCGACGAGCGAGGACAAAGGGACTGCAGCGTCAGCAACCCCCACTCCGAGCGAAGGAGGCTACGCAGAGCTGCCTCTTGCATCAGTCTGGTGCTAGCCAGCGAAGTGAGCGGACGTGTCGGTCTGCGCTCACTCCATTCTCACACAACGACATCAGTCAGTCTGGCCCAAGCCAGCGAAGCGAGCAGACGTGTCGATCTGCGCTCTTCTAATTCGCGCTTCGACGTTCATCGACGTTTGTTCTACTATTCTATTCCAAATCCATTCCAATTCAATTCCTAAATCAATTCCAATTCTAACTCTTACTAACTCATACTCCGTATACGATTATTACGTTTAATTCATTTATTATTATACTACCAAGTTTATACTCAAGTGTACTCAACGTTCTTTATTTCAATATATATATTATATTTTACCAGTGTTACGTGAAGTTAATTTCTACATCATTCTACTAAATCCAGTGACAGTTTCTTTTCGAAATTCGAATCGTGCCCTCGTTAATCATACAGAACTCGGCTTGGAGGTCAGTTCGTCCGCTCCGCTGAGAAGTAGTGGTTGACGAGTAGACTTTTGGAAATAATAACTTTCCCAATCAGATAAACGCATTTAATATTAATAATAAATAATTGAGCTCTCGCTTACGTGTTCAACCTCGGTCACAAAGGGAGAAGCTTACAGCTCCGCCGAGGCAATACGTCAACGAGGTGACACTTAGTCAAAAGATTATCGAAGTTAAAGTGACAGTTTGTGAAAGGAAACATATCAGTGTCTAAAGTGAAGTGACTGTTTTAATAGTGCCCTCGTTGTCGCACGGTGACCCGGCTCGGAGGCCAGTTCGTCTGCTCTGCTGGGTAGTGCCGATTAACGAGTGGACATTTTCGAGTCAGGTAAATTACCTCTGGCCAGCGCCTACGGGGAACCCCTGGCCAATTTTTCTTTCACGTTTGGGACTTAGACAAAATCCGACAAAAGGATTTTCAGAGTATTAACTCTTCCGAAACAGTTCCTTCCATACCTATCCCTTATGCGTCGTACACGTCGTGCAGGCCGAAAGTATCAACAGAGATCAACCACGCGGATCTCTCGCGTTCCACGCCTGTCAACGTTACACCAGCTGCCCGCTATGAGATCATCGATCTCATAGACATCTCTGACGACGACGACGACGCCAGGAATACCATAAACCTGTCAAGTGACAACAACAACCCGCCTGCCGTTCGTTACGAGGTCATTGATCTCGTCACCAGCTCTGATGACGATGACAGCAGGAGCACCATAATCTTGCCGCACGTTCGCTGTAGGATCATCAAGGACGAGTACCTACCGTCCAACAGACGCATTGTCGTGCGTACCCCAGCGAGACAGCTGCCAAACCTTCCTCATCTCGATGAGATCTGTCTGGACGACCCGTTATACCAGACCCATGCTGACCGACGAGCTCAGCTCCTTCAACAGTACTATTAAGTTACAACAACTAACCGGTGAGAATTCGTATCTTTTGTAACCCCTTTTGTTCCATGTCAACTCACCGCGTTCGTTGCGTCAGCGTAGAAGTATCGCCATCCGCGTTGACTGCTAGCGGGTGTCGGTCTCAAATGACTATCGGTGTCCTAGCGCATATGACTGCCCGTCTGGCTGTCTTGGCGTAAAAGACCGTTTCCTCTTCAATTCCACGTGCCGCCTCCTGGGGTCATCCTCTTTGCCTAGGACGTGGGACGTGACGTAACAAAATTTGGCGCAGTCGGTAGGACACGAAAACGGTCGCCGGTAGTCGAACCATTAACAAATTGTTTTTGTACGTCTGACATTTGTTCTCTATATCGTGTGTCGAGTAAGAATTCACACTAATATCGCAAAATGTCTCGCCCAATCACACGATCCCAAACGGATCCCCGAGCGGATCCTAATCAAGACCTTCCTCCGCCAACCGAGGAAGAGCTACTTCTTTACGCGCAAGATCTCGCCCGTAAAGAGGAATATTTAAAAGAGCAAACCGAATTCATTGCTAAATTGCGTCTTAAATATGAAGAAGACGCACAGAATCAAAATAACATGCTCGATGAAATACGCAAAGAGCTTCACAATATTCAAGTCGTGAATCAAAACTTAACTCACCAAACGCCTACACCAGGCCCCAGTAACGTCTCTAACACGCGAGAACCTTCATTATCAGAGCCACGCGAAATCCCGCAATATGAGCCAACAGGAAATTTCGCGTTGAAACAAGCCGCAGAACTCGTACCCAAATTCGACGGAACATCGATTCCCGTCCTAAAATTCATCCGCGCCTGCAAACGCGCGCGTGATTCTATCCCCGAATCCATAGAACGTGCCCTTACTAAACTAATCTGCAATAAACTTTCCGATCGTGCGTACGCTGCCATTGAAGGCGAAAACATACGTACGATCTCACAACTTTGCGATAAGCTACGAACAGTACTGGGACCCTACAAATTCGTGGACCAGTACCGTGGCGAATTGGCAAGCGTAGCCCAGGGCAACAATGAGCATATTCTTGACTTCATAAATCGAGTCAAAGATTTACGAACCGCCATCAGCGATTCTACCGAAGGACATTACGACTACAGAGAAATCGATCGTTTCACAGTCGAGTGCTTCCTTCGCGGTCTACTCCCACAACTTCGCAGCGAAGTTTTGCATTGCCGTTCTCAGAATTCGGCAGAGATCTTCGAAGCAGCCATCTCTGCATATAAGCAATATGAGCTGTATCAAAACCGTCGTCGCGAATCTAATCGTGACGATTCCCGCAAGGTAAGCTTCTCAGATAACAGAAGCTCCTATCGCCCACGCTCTTCTGACAATTTCAATTCTCGCGAACGCATCCCTGAACGTCGCGACAACAGACCGGATGAGCGTCGCGATAACGGGTCCGACCAACGTCGAGACTCGTGGAGAAACTCGAACCGCAACTCTTATCGTTCTCCAACTCCGCAGTGGCGATCCGAAACCCCTCGCGAACAAAACCCGCAGCGCGAAAACCGGGACCCGAATTCAAATCGCGACAGACGTTCGGGAGAGCCCCGCAAGTTTTGCAACTATTGCAAAACTCCCGGGCATGACATTCACGAATGTCGAAAAAGAGCCTATAACAATAACCTGCGCTCGGGAAACGAGTCAGGCCTCCCGACAGGAACGAATCAACAGCGGGAGGCCGCCCCAACAAAGCGCAACCAAACATTCACGCAGACCGCCGTTCGAACGAACGAGCTCCCCGAAGACCAGATCGACGATTCGTCTCTGCAGTTAACCTCGCAGTAGACTCGCCGATCCCGCGCGTACAAATCTCCGCCCCTCAGCTTCGCGAGAAAAGTGAATTCTTATTAGACACGGGCTCGGAAGTCAATTTGATACGCGCGTCTAGTTTAAAACCTGGGATAACCATTGATCCCACGAGCACGATCGAAGTTCATGGAATAACCGAGGGTTCCATAGTAACACTCGGCGAAGTCGTTATATTCATTCAAGGGACAATCCCTGTCAAATTCCACGTGCTCGGGGACGATTTTCCAGTCAGTGTTAACGGAATTCTCGGCTCGCCCTTCTTTATAGGAGGAGCTGAGATTTCCTTTGCAAGGCAATTTGTTTTAATCGGAAACATTTCTATTCCGTTCTCTAATTCACGCGCACTGCCGACTGAGCCCCGCGATAGTTCAATGACGAGGGTTATTTCAATGCCTTCTCCGAAAACGGAGGTCTCTCTTGAAAAGCACGCCGCAAGGACAGAGGAAGAAACATTCCCTCTCTCAAAACGTCGGGTGCAACCGGGAGAGATTCGTATCACATCGAATAATATCGTAGAGGAACCGGTCGATAAGCGCAAAAATCAAAATCAACAGTCCGAATCAAGGACTGCAGCAGACTCTAATGAGTTTGCCGTTGAGCCCCGAACAGCCGCCTGCATTGCAGTCAGCGTACAGGGCCCGAAACAGGGATATATCCGCCGCGTCAGCGTAGCGCCGGATGTATTCCTCGGTGACTGTGTAGTCACTAATCGCGGAGGCAAAGCGAGCCTCAGATGTTTCAACACATCTCCGCGTCCGATCTCATTCCGATTACCCGTGTTAGAGGTGGAAGAGATCGAGCGTTATTCAACTAATTCCGGGCACTATCCCGACGCATTCGGTAACCATCCCGACCTTTCTAATTCCGGTAACTATCCCGACGCATTCGGTAACCATCCCGACCTTTCTAATTCCGGTAACCATCCCGACGTATTCGGTAACCATCCCGACCTTTCTAATTCCGGTAACCATCCCGACGCATTCGGTAACCATCCCGACCTTTTCAATTCCGGTAACCATCCCGACGTATTCGGTAACCATCCCGACAATTTTAATCCAGAGTCCAAAGAAGACTCCCACGAATTCAAACCTATGAAGGTTTATTCTACAAGCTCCGGTATCAAGTCCGATTGTTTCTATTCCGAGTCTAGGTTGAAAGGAAATGTCCCCGCCTTTGATTCTCTAAAGACGACAGAACGTCTACATAAAATAAAGCATAAAACTCTACCTCGTATAGACCGAGTATACGAGTCGATCATAAAAGATCATCCCGCGATAATTTCTAAATCAGAGTCAAAGAGAGTCTATATTTCATTTCAAAAACCTACCTCTGATTTTTCGCCGGAACATGATCTCTTCCAATCTAAACGGTCAAGTATCCGTGCACCGCAAAGCGAGTTTCATCCATCTAGGAATTATACGTCTGTAAAATACGCGTCAGCAAAAAGGAGAAACAAATTTCGTATTATACTATACCTCTGCGATAACCCGCGAACAATGATTGTAGCATCTCCTGCGACTTGCGATAAGAAACCCTCCCAGGAGATTTCATTACAGTCCTCCGCTGACGCGAAATTAGAATCCGCGTTAATCACGCGTCCGGTCAACACCGACAAACGAGCGAAATCCGAAACCCAGCGTCGACAAAATCTCCTTCTACAGCCGGAAGATAAGCTTGTCGCATCACGACTCAGCCCCTCGGAAGATAGGATCATTCCAGAGGAGCTCCAGTCTTCAGACAATTTCGCAACCAC
Organism: Lasioglossum baleicum; assembly: GCF_051020765.1. NCBI lineage: Eukaryota > Metazoa > Arthropoda > Insecta > Hymenoptera > Halictidae > Lasioglossum > Lasioglossum baleicum. Next base: position 798,329 of record NW_027469113.1, on the reverse strand, counting down.
AAACATGTATCCGTTACAAGTTGCCATCCTATGCACCATTACCACGCAAGTTTATACCCTCATTGGATATGATTGCGGTGGACCGACACTCAACGTCACTACGTACTCTACCATCGATAACCTGAATTGCGAACCCGAAGATGTCACACCGATCGAGAGTTTAGAGCGAATTCAACTTCTGCAGCTAGCCGAGTTTTCGCAAGCCCGAGTCCTCCAATGCCACATTGAAATAGACAGAACGATCTACTACTGTGGCATGCATTCGCATAATTCCGTCGTCGCCAATGGTAGACAAGAGTATCTCCTAACCACCACCAGTGAAACATGCTCTAATCTACACACTACTGGAACTCTGTATATTACGCCAGCGGCACAGATCACAGGAGTCCAGCCAAATTCCACAACCTCTCGTAGCCTCACAATGGCAGGAGAAATCAAGAATGACGGAAGCTGCTCAGGCACAACCTACAACGATCCTTTTGGAACCTGGACGGACGTCGTGGTGCAAGCCATAATACGCATCACGATACGGGACTACATTGCACCGATAAAGCTATCCACAGCACAAATTCATTTACAATCCGGACAAACCTGTCCTCTTCAGAAAGGCAACTGCCTCGATTCACAGGACGGATACACATTCTGGGAACCCGCACCAACAGATTCATGCAGATTCAACAACTACGATGTTCTATACGAAGGGCTAGCGACCAAGCTATCCCCACAGTTAAAATCCTCGCCAACCTTGTATACAGTTGCCTCTCAGGATACAACATTTGCACTAACCGAGACAGGACGATCTTCAGTCTGCGGATTTATCATAATCCGTACAGAACATCCAAAACTGTTCATACTAGAAACGGGGAAGTCAGGGAAATTCAAGGAGAAGTCACCCACCCTCGTCAACAATCTCGACATATTCACCTATGTCAACAGCAAATTCGTCTACGTAGAGAAACATCTCCGTACACAATTTTCTCAACTATATAAGGACGTCATTCGTCAAAAGTGCGAACTAGAACGACAAATTCTCCAGAACGCACTCACTCAGCTGCACACAGCCCCTGAAGAAGTGGCAACCGCCATCATGAAAGACGCTGGATTTATTGCAGTCCCAGCAGGTGAAGTGGTCCATATTATCAAATGTATCCCAGTGACAGTCCAGATCCGGAAAACGGAACGCTGTTATGACGAACTGCCCGTCACGTACAAGAATTCTTCAAGATTCCTGAAACCAAAGGACCACATTATTTCAAACACCGGTACAGAGAAGCCGTGCAGCGAGTTACTATCTCCATATTACAGAATACATGGAACATGGTACCGACTCACTCCATCACTAACAGAAACTATTGCACCGTCAGAACTCCATCCAATCTCTAAGGCCACATGGAAATACGTGGACCCCAAAAACCTTGCGACTGGAGGCATATATTCGCAAGACGACCTCGACAAACTGCAGGATCACATAATGTTCCCTGTAGAAAAGGTAGCCGTAATAAATACTATTGCACAAGGCGCCTCAGGTAGACAATACGCAGCAGGAAATATTAACATGTTCAACCTGCTCGACGAAGAGTCGCTTCAACAAATAGCTGAATCTACCGCACAGAAGTTATGGTGAGGATTTACCACGTTCGGATCCGTAACCGCTGGATTAATAGGAATATATGTGGCAATTCGCACAATAAGAACTATTATCAGCACAATCATCAATGGCATCGCTCTCCATTCGTTATACGGCTGGAGCCTCCACCTCATCGTCGCCATCTGGAGTTCCTTGACAAGATTCTTCATTTTCCTGAAACAAAGAGACGAAACATACACATACGCTGTCAGATATCGGAAAAGTGAAAGTGAAAATGACATAAGTGAGCCCATTCCCTCCCAAGACCCCAATAAAAGACAGTCAGATAATGAACATTGCGATTATAGACTGTCGGACATTGCGAAACCTACCCCAACTCCTCGCGCAGAATCAGACAACATCTCAGTGCATCCAGTGTTTCGTACTGTTAATACAGTCAACGTGCGCCGAGAACTGAGCTCCCTGCGCGGATCGCTCACTAACGATGCGTCTCAAGACCAAAAATTGTAATGCGAGCGCTCACCGAACACAACCTCGGACCGAGAGATTTCACTCCGAGAAATCTCTTCTCCGGCGAGGGAGGTGTTACGTCGGACGACCTCCGACGTTGGTCGAATCGAGGACCGTACCTCGATTCTAGGTTAAGACTAAATACTGTTACGTCCCGCGTCGGATATGATCCGACGAAACGACGCCCAGACGGGGCGGGGACGTAACCGGACCAATTTATTTAAGACGATCTTAGATCCACGTGGCGCGTAACGTCCACGTCTGATCAGGGACCCGATACCGGCGTTCGTCGTTGTTGAAAAGGGGCGAAGAGGGAAATGAATGGACGTCGTCCGGCGGGGATGTCGCGACGGAGCGACGAACTGCGCGATGACGGTGACGGCTCCCTGCGATCAGAGTGTCACTATGTGGGCGTGTTGTGTGTGACTCGTCCGAACGCGTGGGTTGTTCGATTCGTGACAGGATTCTCGACCGAAGGGAAATTAGTGTTCTCTCGGTACCGAGCACCCTCTGGGCTCAGACGTACACGATTGATACACCAATTTTAGGGGTTATAGGAACGAATGTGAGGAATCGATCGACGGACCGATCGGGATTGAACAACCCGGAGACGCACACGCACACACGCACACACTCGCGATCACTTTAACCGGTCACTGGGAACGACACTTTAGAAGTGGAAGATATCGAGGAGCAGGATGTTGCTGAATAAAGCTGCGAAGTAATAGATGGTTTAAACAGACAGAATATAATGAATCAGAATATGTACAAGAATAAGACTTGCGAGCAGAACTCGTGAACCAAATACAATGTCGGTTCGCTAGCGAGCTCGAACGAGATATATAGCACAGAATAGTAACAAGCAGGTTACGAGCGAGCTCATACAAAGCGAAATGGCACAAAAATAAGAATTATCAGCCTTAATTATAATGCGAGCAAGCTCGTACAACAAAATAGCACTAGATAATAGTTACCAATACGAATAGTAATGCGAGCAAGCTCGTTCAAACAAAAATAGCGCCAAATTAACAAAAATAGCAATTGCAATACGAATAGTAATGCGAGCAAGCTCGTATAAGCCAAATAACACAAAATTAACAATTGAAATGTGAATAATAAAGCGAGCAAGATCGCATAAACAAGATAGCACGAAAATAGTAATTACAAATTTGAAATGATAATGCGAGTAAGCTCGTACAACAAAATAACGGTGACGGTTTACGAGTAACCTCGTACGACCAATAAACCAGAATAATATCTGTAAATACGTAATAATAATCTACGAGCAGACTCGAATAACAATTTAGAACCAAATGATATATAAAGAAATAGTGTAAATGGTAAGGAGCAATACGACCTGAATATCGTGAACGATCTGAAATAGAGTCCGAAAACGCGAGAAAAGACTGAGTCGAACTGAATTCGATTGAAGACGCGAGAGAACTGAATTCGTAGAATTCCGAAACTGGAAGAGGGTCTGAACTAGAAGAGAATTTGAACTAGAAGAGAGTTTGAACTAGAAGAGAGCTTGAACTAGAAGAGAGCTTGAACTAGAAGAGAGCTTGAACTAGAAGAGCGCGATTCGCGCGATTTCGTCTTATTTATAATGAGAGCGCGGACCATAGGGATTCGGTGAACCGTGAAGTCCTTTGTCTAAATCGTACGAGGTACGGACGAATATGTTGTCGTCGATGTATACTTTTCGCTGTTTGAACGAGGCGACGGTTTAGATGTACGTACACCTGTACTCGCGGTTGCCATGCTGGCGTCCGCTTGTACCGGTGACTATTGCGTCTTTTCCGATTCCCTATGTTCGCGCTCACGGGGATATGTATATATATGTATATACGGCGAGAATTTGCTCGTATGAAGGAGGCCGACGCAAGACGTCGGTACGACGTTACACCTTACCCCTTGGGGGCGCGAATTTTTCCGGCGGGAATGTGGCGAAACGCGGATGCTGCTGGCGATTGTCGAGTATGGGGGGGGTGGGGTCAGCTGGGGAAACTCCAAATCCAACGTCGGACGACGTCACACCTTCCTCCTCGGGATGGCGACTTTCCGGGGGGCTCTTCGGGCGCGATGCCCTACCAGACGACGAAGTGGCATTAGGGCGCTGGACTGTTGGCTCTCGGTGGTAGCAGATATTGCCGGAGCTCCTCAACGTGTGGACTGTTCCTGAAGATCGTTTCGGCCACAACGATGCTCAGCCGTTCCCCGCATTCGCCGCAGTCCAACGGGGGTTGCGTACGAAACAGCGGGCCCTTGCAATTCGCGCAAGTGTTTCTCATCCACCTGATCCACTGAATGGAGTGGATGTGGAACGCCTCTCCGGTCCCTTGTATGTGTGGGCTGCAACGCTGGCAGACGTCCCGGCCTTTGGTGTCGGAGTAGACAGTTCCCCGGTAGCACTGGTGCCAGTCAAAGGGAGAGCTGAACCTGACGGCTTTCTCTTCAGGAGTAGGTGCTGGCTGTCCCAGAATACGACCCTGGTCATGGCTATTGCCAGCCGGTATGGGCATTTTTGTAGTTTACAGGGTTCCACGAAGGTGGAGGCTGCACGCCCTGCACATCTTCGTTCCATTGGAATCGGAGGATATGGTCCCCTTGTAACCAGGGAACTCGTCGAATCGGCTCGTGTACTGGGCTGCCTTCTCGGCTGAAATAGCACAGCCATGATATGCTCTGCAGAGATTTGGCGTGTTGTGTCTCAAAACGTAGGGCCATCCTGCGTGTCGAGGCAGTTTCCTTTTTGGAAGGGACAGGCTTGTCCGGAGTGCAGGTGAATTGGAGGAGTCACCGTATGCGGTTCCAATGCTACGGCCATCGTTTCGGATCTCGCCGGGCAGTATGAGGCTACGGGAGGTCGTTGAGCTTGGTTGGGTTTGGGTGATTTGGGCGGGCGGCGTGATGTACGGTGTTCCCACGGAGCGTAGACTGAAGCAGGTTCCGTTGGTAGTTGACAACAGGTATCCTCGGCGTCTGTTGCGAACTACTGGGACGCGCGAATGTCGATCGTCTATATTTCCAGGCTGTACATTTTCTTTGGACAGCCTGTTTAATTTGTCGCGACGCTTCTTTGACTTCCTCCGCGCAATCCAAGAGGAAATTATATGCGCGCAGTCTGGAATTTGTCTGATTTTGTCGTGTATGATTTCCTCGTGGGTTGGCGGAGGGTGGTATTGATGAATACGCGTAACGGTATCGCTAATGGCGAGGATTTCGCGTTCGCATGCGTGGGCGCTTCCACGTCGATCTTTCTGGAGATAGGAGAGATCGTGGTTGTCTCGTGGTAAAGATTTTACCTTTTCAATCTCATCTGGATTGAGGTGAGTCAGTGGGATCGTTTCGTAGTGTTCTGTCACACTCGGAGTAGCATCTTGTGGGGAGAAATGAACTCTCTTTGCTTCGAGGTCTGGAATTGGCGCGAGGTGATCATTTTTGATCGACTCGTACGGTCGAGTCGTACGAGATGTAGCGAGATGGTCCGAAACAGTTTCGGACTGTGGATTTGAATTAGAAATAGAATTATCCGAAGCCGATTCGGACTTTGGATTCGAGTTTGAAATAGAATGATCCGAAACCGATTCGGATATTGAGTTTGAATTAGGATTAGAGTAATCCGAAGCGGATTCGGATTTTGAATTTGAATTAGAATTAGAATGATCCGAAGCGGATTCGGATTTTGAGTTTGAGTTAGCAATAGAATAATCCGAAGCGGATTCGGATTTTGAATTTGAAATAGAAATAAAACAATCCGAAGCGGATTCGGATTTTGGGTTTGGCGCGAGCTGATCGATGTCGATCGACTCGCACGACCGGCTCGTGCGAGATGTGAAATTAGTAAACTGTTCCGAAACTGATCCGGAATCAGAAATGGGTTTGGGGTGGGAATTGAAAGGGTGGGCTTCGATCTCTTCTACCTTCAGTACCGGTAGGGAGGAGGTCGCCGCTTCGGTCAGTGCAACGCTGCACCGTGGGCTGGCCTTTCCGCGATTGTTTGTGACTCGGCAGTCACCTAAAACTACGCTCGGTTTAACATCTAGGCGAGAAATGTGCCCGGTATTTGGACTATTTACATTGACGGTGACGCACGCTACGGTACGGGCCTCAACCGTGTGCTCGCACGGATTTGAGAACGGAATAGAGACGTTATTGCGCACGACTGGTTGATTTGTGAAAGAGATTTCGGCTCGCTGTCTGTTCTGCGGGGGTTCGTATCGGCGCGGAGGCGGGAGGGGTCGAGACGCGTTTACAGAATATGAAGGATCCGCGGTACGCCAGGGTTCGCGGTACGCGGGCGTGGGTCGGTCAAAACCCGACGTCGTTCGTCGCTCAAAAGTAGGACTACGCGAATCGTATTCGTCGCGGGGAGGGTAGCCGTAGCAGTCGCGACGTAAAGGCGTACGATTGCGGGGTTTGTGAGATTCGCGAAATTCGCGAGGAGGGGAATCATATTGGTCGCGATTCTCGGGGGTGCGGCGTCGAGGCTCGAGGGAACAATAATCGCGGCGATCGGGCGTAGAGGAACGTGCCTCTGAAAAATGTGCGCGGCGATAATCGTCGCGAAGGGGTTCTTGGTATCGGAGTTTATCGAGTTCGTATTGTTTATAGGCGGAAATGGCCTCGTCGAAAACGATTCGTAACGGCTCGTTTCGGAACGGCCGGACCTCTGCGCGTAATGTGGGGATGAGGCCGCGAATGAAACTGTCTATAGTGAGGGTGTCGATATCGTCGACGTTGGTCCCGTCGCGGTGGCAATCGAGGATCGCGGTGCGTAAGTCTTTTACGCGACTGATAAAGTCAAGCACGTGTTCGGTGGGCCGCTGCGAGATGCTTGCCAGTTCGCCTCGGTACTGGTCAACGAAACGATGGGGACTCAGCACGTCTTTAAGACGGCTGCAGAGGTCTGAAATAGTGGAGCAATCTTCGTCCTCCACGGCCGCGTAGGCGCGACCGCGGAGCTTGTTGCAGACGAGTTTGGTCAGCGTGTGTTCTGCGTACGCGGGTATGACCTCGCGTGCGCGTTTGCACGCTCGGATGAATTGTAGGACGGTCATATTACTGCCATCGAAGGTGGGTATGAATTCTACTGCTTGCTTAACAGTGAAATTCACAGGGTCTGGGCGAGGAGCTTCGGTAAAGGGGGTTGAATCGTAGCGGGGGCGGAAGCGTGCAGCGTTCGAGTCAAGGTGGTTCATCCGCATCTCATGAAGGTCGCGACGCATTGCTAATAGTTCATTTTCACGCGCGCGTTGTTCTGACTCGCGTAGGCTCGCCGCGGTTTCAAGGGCGGCGGCGCGCTCTTGAAGGATGGCTTCTTTCCTGGCGAGTTCCAATTGGAACGCGAACAGGTCCGAGGAAGAGAGGGGTGAGGGCACGTTCGAATTCAATTTTGATTCAGCGGAATCCATCGTGAAAAGAAGAGGTCGGGATACATGTATAGGCCGCCTAAGGGGCGAGAAAGAAGAAGAATTCGGATTAAAACTTCAACAACCAACGACCGGTTTTATTCGGCGATCGTCGTATCCTACCGGCTGCGCCAAAAATATACTCCTGTTACGTCCCGCGTCGGATATGATCCGACGAAACGACGCCCAGACGGGGCGGGGACGTAACCGGACCAATTTATTTAAGACGATCTTAGATCCACGTGGCGCGTAACGTCCACGTCTGATCAGGGACCCGATACCGGCGTTCGTCGTTGTTGAAAAGGGGCGAAGAGGGAAATGAATGGACGTCGTCCGGCGGGGATGTCGCGACGGAGCGACGAACTGCGCGATGACGGTGACGGCTCCCTGCGATCAGAGTGTCACTATGTGGGCGTGTTGTGTGTGACTCGTCCGAACGCGTGGGTTGTTCGATTCGTGACAGGATTCTCGACCGAAGGGAAATTAGTGTTCTCTCGGTACCGAGCACCCTCTGGGCTCAGACGTACACGATTGATACACCAATTTTAGGGGTTATAGGAACGAATGTGAGGAATCGATCGACGGACCGATCGGGATTGAACAACCCGGAGACGCACACGCACACACGCACACACTCGCGATCACTTTAACCGGTCACTGGGAACGACACTTTAGAAGTGGAAGATATCGAGGAGCAGGATGTTGCTGAATAAAGCTGCGAAGTAATAGATGGTTTAAACAGACAGAATATAATGAATCAGAATATGTACAAGAATAAGACTTGCGAGCAGAACTCGTGAACCAAATACAATGTCGGTTCGCTAGCGAGCTCGAACGAGATATATAGCACAGAATAGTAACAAGCAGGTTACGAGCGAGCTCATACAAAGCGAAATGGCACAAAAATAAGAATTATCAGCCTTAATTATAATGCGAGCAAGCTCGTACAACAAAATAGCACTAGATAATAGTTACCAATACGAATAGTAATGCGAGCAAGCTCGTTCAAACAAAAATAGCGCCAAATTAACAAAAATAGCAATTGCAATACGAATAGTAATGCGAGCAAGCTCGTATAAGCCAAATAACACAAAATTAACAATTGAAATGTGAATAATAAAGCGAGCAAGATCGCATAAACAAGATAGCACGAAAATAGTAATTACAAATTTGAAATGATAATGCGAGTAAGCTCGTACAACAAAATAACGGTGACGGTTTACGAGTAACCTCGTACGACCAATAAACCAGAATAATATCTGTAAATACGTAATAATAATCTACGAGCAGACTCGAATAACAATTTAGAACCAAATGATATATAAAGAAATAGTGTAAATGGTAAGGAGCAATACGACCTGAATATCGTGAACGATCTGAAATAGAGTCCGAAAACGCGAGAAAAGACTGAGTCGAACTGAATTCGATTGAAGACGCGAGAGAACTGAATTCGTAGAATTCCGAAACTGGAAGAGGGTCTGAACTAGAAGAGAATTTGAACTAGAAGAGAGTTTGAACTAGAAGAGAGCTTGAACTAGAAGAGAGCTTGAACTAGAAGAGAGCTTGAACTAGAAGAGCGCGATTCGCGCGATTTCGTCTTATTTATAATGAGAGCGCGGACCATAGGGATTCGGTGAACCGTGAAGTCCTTTGTCTAAATCGTACGAGGTACGGACGAATATGTTGTCGTCGATGTATACTTTTCGCTGTTTGAACGAGGCGACGGTTTAGATGTACGTACACCTGTACTCGCGGTTGCCATGCTGGCGTCCGCTTGTACCGGTGACTATTGCGTCTTTTCCGATTCCCTATGTTCGCGCTCACGGGGATATGTATATATATGTATATACGGCGAGAATTTGCTCGTATGAAGGAGGCCGACGCAAGACGTCGGTACGACGTTACAATACTAAGTACATAACAACCTCTTAAACCCATCGCTACCAAACTCTTGTTCTAATTCTGATACCTCTTAAACCCATCACTACTTCACCCACGACTTTCCCTAAACTTGTTCTAATACCCATCACTACTTAAATCTCGACTCTCCCAATTGTTCTAAACCCAACCACCACTCCAAACTCTCAATCTTACCTAACACTTGTTCAAACCCTCATCTACACTTATAACTTGTTTAAACCCTCATCTACACTTAACACTTGTTCAAACCCTCATCTACACTTACAACTTGTTCAAATCCTCAACTCCGCTCGAGTAAACGCCACCTCGAGAACAAAGAGATCGCAACGTCAGCAGTCTTGCACGCGTCACCACTCTGTCGAGAGCGAGGACAAAGAGACTGCAACGTCAGCAGTCTTGCACCCGTCACCACTCCGACGAGCGAGGACAAAGGGACTGCAGCGTCAGCAACCCCCACTCCGAGCGAAGGAGGCTACGCAGAGCTGCCTCTTGCATCAGTCTGGTGTTAGCCAGCGAAGTGAGCGGACGTGTCGGTCTGCGCTCACTCCATTCTCACACAACGACATCAGTCAGTCTGGCCCAAGCCAGCGAAGCGAGCAGACGTGTCGATCTGCGCTCTTCTAATTCGCGCTTCGACGTTCATCGACGTTTGTTCTACTATTCTATTCCAAATCCATTCCAATTCAATTCCTAAATCAATTCCAATTCTAACTCTTACTAACTCATACTCCGTATACGATTATTACGTTTAATTCATTTATTATTATACTACCAAGTTTATACTCAAGTGTACTCAACGTTCTTTATTTCAATATATATATTATATTTTACCAGTGCTACGTGAAGTTAATTTCCACATCATTCTACTAAATCCAGTGACAGTTTCTTTTCGAAATTCGAATCGTGCCCTCGTTAATCATACAGAACTCGGCTTGGAGGTCAGTTCGTCCGCTCCGCTGAGAAGTAGTGGTTGACGAGTAGACGTTTGGAAATAATAACCTTCCAAATCAGATAAACGCATTTAATATTAATAATAAATAATTGAGCTCTCGCTTACGTGTTCAACCTCGGTCACAAAGGGAGAAGCTTACAGCTCCGCCAAGGCAATACGTCAACGAGGTGACACTTAGTCAAAAGATTATCGAAGTAAAGTGACAGTTTGTGAAAGGAAACATATCAGTGTCTAAAGTGAAGTGACTGTTTTAATAGTGCCCTCGTTGTCGCACGGTGACCCGGCTCGGAGGCCAGTTCGTCTGCTCTGCTGGGTAGTGCCGATTAACGAGTGGACATTTTTCGAGTCAGGTAAATTACCTCTGGCCAGCGCCTACGGGGAACCCCTGGCCAATTTTTCTTTCACGTTTGGGACTTAGACAAAATCCGACAAAAGGATTTTCAGAGTATTAACTCTTCCGAAACAGTTCCTTCCATACCCATCCCTTATGCGTCGTACACGTCGTGCAGGCCGAAAGTATCAACTGGCCAAGTTCAAACGGGCATTAAATCAAACAGCCATCTTAAACCGCGTCTTAAGTTCGACTGATTGGACTGAACTTCTCGGAACGACCGAGAATATCGAGTGCGACGCGTCAGATTACGTATCGGTATACGGTTGTCCGTGCCGTCCGATTCCGAACACAGAGGTCGACCACGCGGACCTCTCGCGTTCTTCACCTGTCACCAAACCGTCTGCTGGTCGCTACGAGATAGCCGATCTCGTTGACATCTCTGACGACGACGACGACGTCAGGAATACCATAAACCTGTCCAGTGACAACAACAACCCGCCTGCCGTTCGTTACGAGGTCATTGATCTCGTCACCAGCTCTGATGACGATGACAGCAGGAGCACCATAATCTTGCCGCACGTTCGCTGTAGGATCATCAAGGACGAGTACCTACCGTCCAACAGACGCATTGTCGTGCGTACCCCAGCGAGACAGCTGCCAAACCTTCCTCATCTCGATGAGATCTGTCTGGACGACCCGTTATACCAGCCCCATGCTGACCGACGAGCTCAGCTCCTTCAACAGTACTACTAAGATACAACAACTAACCGGTGAGAATTCGTATCTTTTGTAACCCCTTTTGTTCCATGTCAACTCACCGCGTTCGTTGCGTCAGCGTAGAAGTATCGCCATCCGCGTTGACTGCTAGCGGGTGTCGGTCTCAAATGACTATCGGTGTCCTAGCGCATATGACTGCCCGTCTGGCTGTCTTGGCGTAAAAGACCGTTTCCTCTTCAATTCCACGTGCCGCCTCCTGGGATCATCTTCTTTGCCTAGGACGTGGGGCGTGACGTAACACCATCAAGTGACAGTTCACACAAGGAATACGTGCAGTGCTAGATCTATAGTGACAGTTCTAACAGTGCCCTCGTTCGTTACACAGTGACCCGGCTTGGAGGCCAGTTCGTCCGCTCCGCTTGGGTAGTGTCAATGAACGAGCGGACCTTTTCAATAACTATATTTTATTAAAGTCACAGGTGGAATACCGCTGGCCAGCGCCTCCGGGGAACCCCTGGCCAATTTTCCCTTTTCATTCAGAACATAGACAAAATTCCTATAAAGGATTTCTTGAGAAGGAGTTGTTAAACCAAGTTCCTTTCGCTCCTCTCTCCTCATGCGTCGAACACGTCACGACCGAGAATATCGAGTGTGACGCGTCAGATTACGTATCGGTATACGGTTGTCCGTGCCGTCCGATTCCGAACACAGAGATCAACCACGCGGATCTCTCGCGTTCCATGCCTGTCAACGTTACACCAGCTGCCCGCTATGAGATCATCGATCCCATAGACATCTCTGACGACGACGATAGCCAGGACACAGTGATCCTGCCACGTCCTCGTTGCGTCATCACCAACAGCACGTTCCTGTCACCACGTCAACGTATTACGTTGCGTCTTCCCAATCTTCCTCGCCTGGAAGATATTTGCATCGAGGACCCACAGTACGAGGTCTACGCAGCGCAGAGGAAACAACTCCTGCGACAGTATTATTAAGGCGTAACAACAAACCGGTGAGAATCAGTATCTTGTATCCATCTTTACCCCATGTCAACTCACCGCGTTCGTTGCGTTTACGTATAAGTATCGCCATCCGCGTTGACTGCAAGCGGGTGCCGGTTTTCCAAATGACTATCGGTGTCCTAGCGCATATGACTGCCCGTCTGGCTGTCTTGGCGTAAAAGACCGTTTCCTCATCAATTCCACGTGCCGCCTCCTGGGGTCGTCCTCTTTGCCTAGGACGTGGGGCGTGACGTAACACCCCCATTGGAGATGGAAGAAATCGAGTCGTACTCTTCCGACCTATCTAATTCCGGGTATCATCCCGACGTATTCGGTAACCATCCCGACCTTTCTACTTCCGGGTATCATCCCGACGCATTCGGTAACCATCCCGACAATACTAACTCCGGTAACCATCCCGACATTACTAACTCCGGTAACCAGCCCGATTCTTATACTAACTCCGGTAACCAGCCCGATTCTTATTCTAACTCCGGTAACCAGCCCGATTCTTATACTAACTCCGGTAACCAGCCCGATTCTCATACTAACTCCGGTAACCAGCCCGATTCTTATTCTAACTCCGGTAACCAGCCCGATTCTTATACTAACTCCGGTAACCAGCCCGATTCTCATACTAACTCCGGTAACCAGCCCGATCATCATACTAACTCCGGTAACCAGCCCGATCATTATACTAACTCCGGTAACCAGCCCGAGCAATTCCAAGACCGACTCCATTCCTACGACAATCAAAGATCTTCAAGACCCATATGTAAGCAGGTCTGTTCTATATTGCAGAATAAATCCAGCGACAGTTCTAAACCAGAGAAGGATATCAAAGCCTCCAGAGTAAAAGAACTTCTTAACTTACTTCAAAATCATATCTTTGATGATCCACAGAAACTCGATTCCTTTCAACTTCCATCTGCACGTTGCCATGCGAAGCGAAACGAATACGATAAAATTAATCTCTGCGCTACGGCGAAATACGCGTCAGCAAGAATGAAATATAAATCCATGTACCCTCGCGATAACGGATACCCCTATGAGAATAAGCGAGCGAAATTCGAAGCCCAGCGTCGGCAAAATCTCCTTCGACCACCGGAAGATATAGAACAGGTATTCCTACTCAAAGAACCCTGCAAGGGCAAATTCGATGCGCAATATACGGGTCCTCACGAAATTTGCGACATCCTAGACTCAAACAATGTAAAAATTAAAGTAGGGAACCATTTTAAGATTGTACATGCAAACAAACTCAAGCGTGCGCCGAATAATCCAACGCAAACCCCGCGTCAGCGAAACGTGACACTCATCTGGACGCAGATAAGAAAAGACAAAAGTGACAGTGACACCAGTGATTCCCCACCCACCCAAAACCCAACTATGCAAAATGAACAAAGCGAAATAAATTGCATAAAACCAGCCCCAGCCCCACGTGCCGACACCGATAACATTTCAGTGCGACCAGTGTTTCGTACTGTTACGTCACGCCCCACGTCCTAGGCAAAGAAGATGACCCCAGGAGGCGGCACGTGGAATTGAAGAGGAAACGGTCTTTTACGCCAAGACAGCCAGACGGGCAGTCATATGCGCTAGGACACCGATAGTCATTTGGAAAACCGGCACCCGCTTGCAGTCAACGCGGATGGCGATACTTATACGTTAACGCAACGAACGCGGTGAGTTGACATGGGGTAAAGATGGATACAAGATACTGATTCTCACCAGTTTGTTGTTACGCCTTAATAATACTGTCGCAGGAGTTGTTTCCTCTGCGCTGCGTAGACCTCGTACTGTGGGTCCTTGATGCAAGTATCTTCCAGGCGAGGAAGATTGGGAAGACGCAACGTAATACGTTGACGTGGTGACAGGAACGTGCTGTTGGTGATGACGCAACGAGGACGTGGCAGGATCACTGTGTCCTGGCTATCGTCGTCGTCAGAGATGTCTATGAGATCGATGATCTCATAGCGGGCAGCTGGTGTATCGTTGACAGGCGTGGAACGCGAGAGATCCGCGTGGTTGATCTCTGTGTTCAGAATCGGACGGCACGGACAACCGTATACCGATACGTAATCTGACGCGTCACACTCGATATTCTCGGTCGTGACGTGATCGACGCATGAGGAGAGAGGAGCGAAAGGAACTTGGTTTAACAACTCCTTCTCAAGAAATCCTTTATAGGAATTTTGTCTATGTTCTGAATGAAAAAGGGAAAATTGGCCAGGGGTTCCCCGGAGGCGCTGGCCAGCGGTATTCCACCTGTGACTTTAATAAAATGTAGTTATTGAAAAGGTCCGCTCGTTCATTGACACTACCCAAGCGGAGCGGACGAACTGGCCTCCAAGCCGGGTCACTGTGTAACGAACGAGGGCACTGTTAGAACTGTCACTATAGATCTAGCACTGCACGTATTCCTTGTGTGAACTGTCACTTGATGGAGACTTGATCGAACACTTGACCGAGAAAACACTTGACCGATCAAAATGTCGCTTGCAGACGTATTGTCTCGGCGGAGCTGTAAGCTTCTCCCTTTGTGACCGAGTTTCAATACTCAACAAGTGCACGATTGCTAATGGAACAATTGTTCAAAATGTCGCTTGCAGACGTATTGTCTCGGCGGAGCTGTAAGCTTCTCCCTTTGTGACCGAGTTTCAATACTCTACAAGTGCACGATAAACGAAGATATAGTTTGAATATCGGAGAGAAATATGTCACTGAATTGATTGAATTGTAAGAGAAGTCACTCGCGAAGTTCTGGTAAAATAAGATATATTATAATAATAACTTGGTTACACTTGGTTACAATTGTATTAATATAAATGTGAATATGAATTAAGTGAATTAATTGCGTAGGAGTTAGTAAATGAATTAGTGTTGGAATAGAGACTGCGTTGAGTCGGAATTGGTATTGAGTTTGAATTAGAATTGGAATTAGAATTGGAATTGTAGAACAAACGTCGATGAACGTCGAAGCGCGAATTAGAAGAGCGCAGGTCGACACGTCTGCTCACTTCGCTGGCTTGGGCCAGACTGACTGATGTCGTTGTGTGAGAATGGAGTGAGCGCAGACCGACACGTCCGCTCACTCCGCTGGCTAGCACCAGACTGATGCAAGAGGCAGCTCTGCGTAGCCTCCTTCGCTCGGAGTGGGGGTTGCTGACGCTGCAGTCCCTTTGTCCTCGCTCGTCGGAGTGGTGACGGGTGCAAGACTGCTGACGTTGCAGTCTCTTTGTCCTCGCTCTCGACAGAGTGGTGACGCGTGCAAGACTGCTGACGTTGCGATCTCTTTGTTCTCGAGGTGGCGTTTACTCGAGCGGAGTTGAGGATTTGAACAAGTTGTAAGTGTAGATGAGGGTTTGAACAAGTGTTAGGTAAGATTGAGAGTTTGGAGTGGTGGTTGGGTTTAGAACAATTGGGAGAGTCGAGATTTAAGTAGTGATGGGTATTAGAACAAGTTTAGGGAAAGTTGTGGGTGAAGTAGTGATGGGTTTAAGAGGTATTAGAATTAGAACAGGAGTTTGGTAGCGATGGGTTTAAGAGGTTGTTATGTACTTAGTATTTAGTCTTAACCTAGAATCGAGGTACGGTCCTCGATTCGACCAACGTCGGAGGTCGTCCGACGTAACACCTCCCTCGCCGGAGAAGAGATTTCTCGGAGTGAAATCTCTCGGTCCGAGGTTGTGTTCGGTGAACGCTCGCATTACAATTTTTGGTCTTGAGACGCATCGTTAGTGAGCGATCCGCGCAGGGAGCTCAGTTCTCGGCGCACGTTGACTGTATTAACAGTACGAAACACTGGATGCACTGAGATGTTGTCTGATTCTGCGCGAGGAGTTGGGGTAGGTTTCGCAATGTCCGACAGTCTATAATCGCAATGTTCATTATTTGACTGTCTTTTATTGGGGTCTTGGGAGGGAATGGGCTCACTTATGTCATTTTCACTTTCACTTTTCCGATATCTGACAGCGTATGTGTATGTTTCGTCTCTTTGTTTCAGGAAAATGAAGAATCTTGTCAAGGAACTCCAGATGGCGACGATGAGGTGGAGGCTCCAGCCGTATAACGAATGGAGAGCGATGCCATTGATGATTGTGCTGATAATAGTTTTTATTGTGCGAATTGCCACATATATTCCTATTAATCCAGCGGTTACGGATCCGAACGTGGTAAATCCTGACCATAACTTCTGTGCGGTAGATTCAGCTATTTGTTGAAGCGACTCTTCGTCGAGCAGGTTGAACATGTTAATATTTCCTGCTGCGTATTGTCTACCTGAGGCGCCTTGTGCAATAGTATTTATTACGGCTACCTTTTCTACAGGGAACATTATGTGATCCTGCAGTTTGTCGAGGTCGTCTTGCGAATATATGCCTCCAGTCGCAAGGTTTTTGGGGTCCACGTATTTCCATGTGGCCTTAGAGATTGGATGGAGTTCTGACGGTGCAATAGTTTCTGTTAGTGATGGAGTGAGTCGGTACCATGTTCCATGTATTCTGTAATATGGAGATAGTAACTCGCTGCACGGCTTCTCTGTACCGGTGTTTGAAATAATGTGGTCCTTTGGTTTCAGGAATCTTGAAGAATTCTTGTACGTGACGGGCAGTTCGTCATAACAGCGTTCCGTTTTCCGGATCTGGACTGTCACTGGGATACATTTGATAATATGGACCACTTCACCTGCTGGGACTGCAATAAATCCAGCGTCTTTCATGATGGCGGTTGCAGAATGACTGCTCTTCTGCTTTGTTTGTTCGATGTAGGTTAGTGGGGGGTGAGCAAGTCCAACCGGCAGGGGAATACTGAGTATGGATAAGTAATCTCCCTGTTGACTCGGCATTTTGCTCCCCTTGTTGGTTAGAGTAATCACTCTTGTCTCTGGTGACGAGATTACGGCTTTGGCACAAACACTCTGCATCTCTAATTTGCTTGAGTATTGGTGTCTTCGTCCGAGGAAGAGGTGCTTGAGTTTTCGTCCTCTTCTTCGTCGTCCGTGAGAATTTCGCCTCTTTCTCTTCTTATTCTGGCAGTGTCTGTTGCTGCCCGATCCAGTGCGAGGAGGAAGCTGCAGTGGATGCATTCCAATATTGGGGTTTCCCTCAATATGGGTTTTGTACACGCGTCGCATGCGTTCTTCTTTTTCCTTGTAAGAACGTGCGTGTATACGATGACCCTCCTGACTACCGCAGTGAGACTGCAGGCAAGGCATAGTTCTCTGCCATTTAGGGAGATTCTGTGTCTGCCATTGTAGCAGAATATTCCCTGGTATCTGTAGATGAAGTCTCCGGCTTTGTTCGCCGATGGTCTCGACGGTTGTAAGTGTCCGCACATGTTGATTGTGTTTGTGGATACTGGACACGATGTGGTAGGCGGCTGGGAACAGGCTGGGATTCTGGCTGTAGGAACTTCTTCGAAGTGCTGCTGTCGTTTGTTCTGTATCTTCCGGCGGTGGAAGGAGATTCTGTCGACGCTGGGTTTCGGATTTCGCTCGCTTATCGGTGTTGACCGGACGCGTGATTAACGCGGATTCTAATTTCGCGTCAGCGGAGGACTGTAATGAAATCTCCTGGGAGGGTTTCTTATCGCAAGTCGCAGGAGATGCTACAATCATTGTTCGCGGGTTATCGCAGAGGTATAGTATAATACGAAATTTGTTTCTCCTTTTTGCTGACGCGTATTTTACAGACGTATAATTCCTAGATGGATGAAACTCGCTTTGCGGTGCACGGATACTTGACCGTTTAGATTGGAAGAGATCATGTTCCGGCGAAAAATCAGAGGTAGGTTTTTGAAATGAAATATAGACTCTCTTTGACTCTGATTTAGAAATTATCGCGGGATGATCTTTTATGATCGACTCGTATGCTCGGTCTATACGAGGTAGAGTTTTATGCTTTATTTTATGTAGACGTTCTGTCGTCTTTAGAGAATCAAAGGCGGGGACATTTCCTTTCAACCTAGACTCGGAATAGAAACAATCGGACTTGATACCGGAGCTTGTAGAATAAACCTTCATAGGTTTGAATTCGCGGGAGTCTTCTTTGGACTCTGGATTAAAATTGTCGGGATGGTTACCGGAATTAGAAAGGTCGGGATGGTTACCGAATGCGTCGGGATGGTTACCGGAATTAGAAAGGTCGGGATGGTTACCGAATGCGTCGGGATGGTTACCGGAATTAGAAAGGTCGGGATGGTTACCGAATACGTCGGGATGGTTACCGGAATTAGAAAGGTCGGGATGGTTACCGAATACGTCGGGATGGTTACCGGAATTAGAAAGGTCGGGATGGTTACCGAATACGTCGGGATGGTTACCGGAATTAGAAAGGTCGGGATGGTTACCGAATGCGTCGGGATAGTACCCGGAATTAGTTGAATAACGCTCGATCTCTTCCACCTCTAACACGGGTAATCGGAATGAGATCGGACGCGGAGATGTGTTGAAACATCTGAGGCTCGCTTTGCCTCCGCGATTAGTGACTACACAGTCACCGAGGAATACATCCGGCGCTACGCTGACGCGGCGGATATATCCCTGTTTCGGGCCCTGTACGCTGACTGCAATGCAGGCGGCTGTTCGGGGCTCAACAGCAAACTCATTAGAGTCTGCTGCAGTCCTTGATTCGGACTGTTGATTTTGATTTTTGCGCTTATCGACCGATTCCTCTACGATATTATTCGATGTGATACGAATCTCTCCCGGTTGCACCCGACGTTTTGAGAGAGGGAATGTTTCTTCCTCTGTCCTTGCGGCGTGCTTTTCAAGAGAGACCTCCGTTTTCGGAGAAGGCATTGAAATAACCCTCGTCATTGAACTATCGCGGGGCTCAGTCGGCAGTGCGCGTGAATTAGAGAACGGAATAGAAATGTTTCCGATTAAAACAAATTGCCTTGCAAAGGAAATCTCAGCTCCTCCTATAAAGAAGGGCGAGCCGAGAATTCCGTTAACACTGACTGGAAAATCGTCCCCGAGCACGTGGAATTTGACAGGGATTGTCCCTTGAATGAATATAACGACTTCGCCGAGTGTTACTATGGAACCCTCGGTTATTCCATGAACTTCGATCGTGCTCGTGGGATCAATGGTTATCCCAGGTTTTAAACTAGACGCGCGTATCAAATTGACTTCCGAGCCCGTGTCTAATAAGAATTCACTTTTTTCGCGAAGCTGAGGGGCGGAGATTTGTACGCGCGGGATCGGCGAGTCTACTGCGAGGTTAACTGCAGAGACGAATCGTCGATCTGGTCTTCGGGGAGCTCGTTCGTTCGAACGGCGGTCTGCGTGAATGTTTGGTTGCGCTTTGTTGGGGCGGCCTCCCGCTGTTGATTCGTTCCTGTCGGGAGGCCTGACTCGTTTCCCGAGCGCAGGTTATTGTTATAGGCTCTTTTTCGACATTCGTGAATGTCATGCCCGGGAGTTTTGCAATAGTTGCAAAACTTGCGGGGCTCTCCCGAACGTCTGTCGCGATTTGAATTCGGGTCCCGGTTTTCGCGCTGCGGGTTTTGTTCGCGAGGGGTTTCGGATCGCCACTGCGGAGTTGGAGAACGATAAGAGTCGCGGTTCGAGTTTCTCCACGAGTCTCGACGTTGGTCGGACCCGTTATCGCGACGCTCATCCGGTCTGTTGTCGCGACGTTCAGGGATGCGTTCGCGAGAATTGAAATTGTCAGAAGAGCGTGGGCGATAGGAGCTTCTGTTATCTGAGAAGCTTACCTTGCGGGGATCGTCACGATTAGATTCGCGACGACGGTTTTGATACAGCTCATATTGCTTATATGCAGAGATGGCTGCTTCGAAGATCTCTGCCGAATTCTGAGAACGGCAATGCAAAACTTCGCTGCGAAGTTGTGGGAGTAGACCGCGAAGGAAGCACTCGACTGTGAAACGATCGATTTCTCTGTAGTCGTAATGTCCTTCGGTAGAATCGCTGATGGCGGTTCGTAAATCTTTGACTCGATTTATGAAGTCAAGAATATGCTCATTGTTGCCCTGGGCTACGCTTGCCAATTCGCCACGGTACTGGTCCACGAATTTGTAGGGTCCCAGTACTGTTCGTAGCTTATCGCAAAGTTGTGAGATCGTACGTATGTTTTCGCCTTCAATGGCAGCGTACGCACGATCGGAAAGTTTATTGCAGATTAGTTTAGTAAGGGCACGTTCTATGGATTCGGGGATAGAATCACGCGCGCGTTTGCAGGCGCGGATGAATTTTAGGACGGGAATCGATGTTCCGTCGAATTTGGGTACGAGTTCTGCGGCTTGTTTCAACGCGAAATTTCCTGTTGGCTCATATTGCGGGGTTTCGCGTGGCTCTGATAATGAAGGTTCTCGCGTGTTAGAGACGTTACTGGGGCCTGGTGTAGGCGCTTGGTGACGTAAGTTTTGGTTCAAGGCTTGAATATTGTGGAGCTCTTTGCGTATTTCATCGAGCATGTTATTTTGATTCTGTGCGTCTTCTTCATATTTAAGACGCAATTTAGCAATGAATTCGGTTTGCTCTTTTAAATATTCCTCTTTACGGGCGAGATCTTGCGCGTAAAGAAGTAGCTCTTCCTCGGTTGGCGGAGGAAGGTCTTGATTAGGATCCGCTCGGGGATCCGTTTGGGATCGTGTGATTGGGCGAGACATTTTGCGATATTAGTGTGAATTCTTACTCGACACACGATATAGAGAACAAATGTCAGACGTACGAAAACAATTTGTTAATGGTTCAACTACCGGCGACCGTTTTCGTGTCCTACCGACTGCGCCAAATTTTGTTACGTCACGCCCCACGTCCTAGGCAAAGAAGATGACCCCAGGAGGCGGCACGTGGAATTGAAGAGGAAACGGTCTTTTACGCCAAGACAGCCAGACGGGCAGTCATATGCGCTAGGACACCGATAGTCATTTGGAAAACCGGCACCCGCTTGCAGTCAACGCGGATGGCGATACTTATACGTTAACGCAACGAACGCGGTGAGTTGACATGGGGTAAAGATGGATACAAGATACTGATTCTCACCAGTTTGTTGTTACGCCTTAATAATACTGTCGCAGGAGTTGTTTCCTCTGCGCTGCGTAGACCTCGTACTGTGGGTCCTTGATGCAAGTATCTTCCAGGCGAGGAAGATTGGGAAGACGCAACGTAATACGTTGACGTGGTGACAGGAACGTGCTGTTGGTGATGACGCAACGAGGACGTGGCAGGATCACTGTGTCCTGGCTATCGTCGTCGTCAGAGATGTCTATGAGATCGATGATCTCATAGCGGGCAGCTGGTGTATCGTTGACAGGCGTGGAACGCGAGAGATCCGCGTGGTTGATCTCTGTGTTCAGAATCGGACGGCACGGACAACCGTATACCGATACGTAATCTGACGCGTCACACTCGATATTCTCGGTCGTGACGTGATCGACGCATGAGGAGAGAGGAGCGAAAGGAACTTGGTTTAACAACTCCTTCTCAAGAAATCCTTTATAGGAATTTTGTCTATGTTCTGAATGAAAAAGGGAAAATTGGCCAGGGGTTCCCCGGAGGCGCTGGCCAGCGGTATTCCACCTGTGACTTTAATAAAATGTAGTTATTGAAAAGGTCCGCTCGTTCATTGACACTACCCAAGCGGAGCGGACGAACTGGCCTCCAAGCCGGGTCACTGTGTAACGAACGAGGGCACTGTTAGAACTGTCACTATAGATCTAGCACTGCACGTATTCCTTGTGTGAACTGTCACTTGATGGAGACTTGATCGAACACTTGACCGAGAAAACACTTGACCGATCAAAATGTCGCTTGCAGACGTATTGTCTCGGCGGAGCTGTAAGCTTCTCCCTTTGTGACCGAGTTTCAATACTCAACAAGTGCACGATTGCTAATGGAACAATTGTTCAAAATGTCGCTTGCAGACGTATTGTCTCGGCGGAGCTGTAAGCTTCTCCCTTTGTGACCGAGTTTCAATACTCTACAAGTGCACGATAAACGAAGATATAGTTTGAATATCGGAGAGAAATATGTCACTGAATTGATTGAATTGTAAGAGAAGTCACTCGCGAAGTTCTGGTAAAATAAGATATATTATAATAATAACTTGGTTACACTTGGTTACAATTGTATTAATATAAATGTGAATATGAATTAAGTGAATTAATTGCGTAGGAGTTAGTAAATGAATTAGTGTTGGAATAGAGACTGCGTTGAGTCGGAATTGGTATTGAGTTTGAATTAGAATTGGAATTAGAATTGGAATTGGAATTGTAGAACAAACGTCGATGAACGTCGAAGCGCGAATTAGAAGAGCGCAGGTCGACACGTCTGCTCACTTCGCTGGCTTGGGCCAGACTGACTGATGTCGTTGTGTGAGAATGGAGTGAGCGCAGACCGACACGTCCGCTCACTCCGCTGGCTAGCACCAGACTGATGCAAGAGGCAGCTCTGCGTAGCCTCCTTCGCTCGGAGTGGGGGTTGCTGACGCTGCAGTCCCTTTGTCCTCGCTCGTCGGAGTGGTGACGGGTGCAAGACTGCTGACGTTGCAGTCTCTTTGTCCTCGCTCTCGACAGAGTGGTGACGCGTGCAAGACTGCTGACGTTGCGATCTCTTTGTTCTCGAGGTGGCGTTTACTCGAGCGGAGTTGAGGATTTGAACAAGTTGTAAGTGTAGATGAGGGTTTGAACAAGTGTTAGGTAAGATTGAGAGTTTGGAGTGGTGGTTGGGTTTAGAACAATTGGGAGAGTCGAGATTTAAGTAGTGATGGGTATTAGAACAAGTTTAGGGAAAGTTGTGGGTGAAGTAGTGATGGGTTTAAGAGGTATTAGAATTAGAACAGGAGTTTGGTAGCGATGGGTTTAAGAGGTTGTTATGTACTTAGTATTTAGTCTTAACCTAGAATCGAGGTACGGTCCTCGATTCGACCAACGTCGGAGGTCGTCCGACGTAACAGTACAAATATAGGAAATACTCGCCGAGAACCGTGCTCCCTGCGCGGAGTACCCCCGGACGATGCGTCGCATGAATGAATGTGAGGTCGAGTGTTGAGCGAGAAATTTCTTCCTTGTAAGAAATTTCTTTTCCGCGTTGGGAGGTGTTACGTCGTCCGATGTACGACGTTGGCCTTGTACACACACTATGTATACAAGGTCTGATCTACATAAGATCCATACACCGTCCCCTAGACATAAGAGCATAATATTAAGATCTCATTATTCTATTGTTCTAATCCTTATCTCCGTCTCTACCCATCACCATAACTTCACCTTGATCAACACCTTACCTCAGTTTCAACCCATCACCACGACACATAATGCAATAAAGTATTGCATCACTCTGGAAGCATCTAGAAGCTTCTAGAAACGTCGAGAAGTCCAAAGACTGCTGCATCAGCAGTCCCACGCTCGTAGAGGGCAATAGGACAGCCACGAGACTGCAGCGTCAGCAGAAATGCACGTGCAGTCCCCGGGAGCGAAGACGCTGCTGCGTCAGCGGTTCTCCCACTCCGACGACTGAAGAACAAAGAGACTGCAGCGTCAGCTATCCCCACTCCGAACGAAGGAGGCAAGGCAGAGCGGACGCTTGCATCAGTCCGGCTCCAGACAGCGACTCGAACGGTCCGCTCCAAGCGAGCGACTCGCACGGACGTGCCAGTCCGGCTTCTTCCGACTTCAAGAGCAGACGTGTTCAGTCTAGCTCCGCGAAAGTGAAGTGTGTCGATCCTTCACTCCTAATTCCAATTCCAATTCCAACTCTAACTCAACTCAACTCAAGTCCTAATTCTCATACATTATTCCTATAACATATTACTATATCCATTATTCATTAATCCAATTACTACTCCTATTATAATATTACTTACATATTGTATACCAGTGTACTTACCAGTTCTTATTTAATATATCGTTGTTATACCAGTGCTTCGATCTTGTTATTCTTGTGTTAGTTCAACACCATCTTCCAATTCAGTTCTTGCATCGAATATATTAAACTCGTGACATATCCGGACTTGGTCTAAAGTGCGCAGTGGAAACGCTGAGCCGCCAATAAGGAATTTGAAGCGAGTCATAGAGAAGTTCTCGTGCCACGTCTAGAATTGGTCTAAAGAGCGCAGTGGAAACGCTGAGCCGCCACTATAGACGTGAAGCGAGTTAACTACCAAAAAGGTTAATAACAAGTGGAAGTTCATTTTCATTATATTATTAATATTCCATCATTACTATTCCTTACCCATGCGACGCCCACGTCGAGCGGGACGCAAGTATCAACTTGCTAAATTGAGACGCGCGTTGAGAAATAAAGCGGTGCTCGATCAAATCATTGCCACTACCGAGTGGACCGAACTTCTGGGATCCACCGAGCACATTCCGTGTGACGCGTCCGATTACGTTTCTGTATACGGTTGCCCTTGCAACCCTCCTAAAGAGGTCAACCACGCGGACCTCTCGCGAGCTCCGACGCCAGTTCTGCATCCGGTCGATTGTCCAGAGGTGATCGACATAGCCGACGACGACGACAGCCGAGACACGATCATCGTTCCCAGGGTCCGTTGCCGAATCATCAGTGACGTCCCTCTGCCAACTCATCAACGTGTCGTCTTGCGGCCAGCATCCAAGGCCACTAATGTCGTCCCGAACCGAGCAGCAGCAACTCTGCCAGATCTTCCCCACCTCGAGGACATCTGTATAGAAGACCCGATGTACCACACCTACTGTCAGTACCGCCAGTTCCTGCTGCAACAATATTATTAGGCGTTAATACAGCATTGCGGTGAGTCGTATAATGTCTTGTATAATTGCTGAATCCTGTAAACTCACCGTTTTCGTTGCATCACCTCGCGCGTGATTCTTGTCGGACACTTCTTGTAACCGCGTCGGACGTTCTTTTCTTGACTGCATCCATAGCAATATCGGTTGTCCTAGTGCATATGACAGCCCGCGGCTGTCTCGGCACGAAAGACCACTCCTCATTTTAATCATAATATCTCAACCGTCCGTCTGTCACTGTTCTCTTTTCTCTCTCCTGGTACCTGTAACAAAAACACAGTGACGGACGTGACAGTTCTCTTTTCTCTCTCCTGGTACCTGTAACAAAAACACAGTGACGGACGTGACAAATTTGGCGCAGTCGGTAGGACATCGAAGTGGTCGCCGATATTTGCATTAATAAGCCCCGACGCGTGTCAGTGCGAAGTTCACATTTCTTAAATCCCATTCATATCTTTCAAAATGTCTCGCCCAATCACGCGATCTCAAAGGGATCTCCGAGCAGATCCTAACGCAGACCTTCCTCCAATGACCGAGGAAGAGCTACTCCTTTATGCGCAAGACCTCGCCCGTAGAGAGCAATATCTCAAAGAAGAAACTGATTTTATTGCCAAATTGCGTCTCAAATATGAAGAAGACGCACAAAACCAAAAGAATATGCTCGACGAAATACGAAAAGAGCTTCATAACATCCAAATCACGAGTCAAACCCTACGTCAACAGACGCCTACACCAGGCCCTAGTAACGTCTCTAATATGCGGGAACCTTCACCGCCAGAGCCACGCGAAATCCCACAGTATGAACCTACTGGTAATTTCGCTCTAAAACAAGCCGCCGAGCTTGTCCCTAGATTCGACGGAACTTCGTCTTCCGTCCTACAATTCATACGTGCATGCAAACGCGCGCGTGACACCGTACCGGCCACTGCAGAGCGTGCCCTCACGAAATTGCTCTGCAATAAACTCCACGATCGTGCTTATGCCGCTATAGAAGGCGAGCACATAGTCACAATTTCTGCACTATGCGAAAAGTTACGTACAGTGCTGGGCCCATACAAATTCGTGGACCAGTACCGTGGCGATCTCGCAAGTGTACTCCAAGCTCCAAATGAGCACATTTTAGATTTCATCAATCGCGTTAAAGACCTTCGAACCGCGATTCAAGATGCCACAGATATTGGCCTTGATTACGAAGAACTAGATCGCTTCGTAGTAGATTGTTTTCTACGAGGTCTCCTTCCCCAGCTGCGTGCCGAAGTGCTTCATTGCCCTTCGCGAAATCCTGCCACTGTTTTCGAAGCAGCCATCTCTGCTTACAGGCAGTATGAGTCAGACCAGACTCGTCGACGAGAACTGATCCGCGAAGAAAAACGAGTCAGCTTCTCTGATAACCGGCCGTATCGCCAGCGTTCCACGTACGAGTCCGCTCGTGACATTCCAGAGCGAACTCAAGAACGCCGCGATAACAGACCGGACTCGTCTCAGCAGTCCTCGAGAAACTTAAACCGGGACTCTTATCGCTCCCCGACGCCGCAACGGCGATGGGAAAATAATCCTCGCGACCAAAACACGTACCGCGATGGTCGCACAGATCGCCCCTCAAGCCCTAACAAATTTTGCAACTACTGCAAAGTCCCCGGGCACGATATTCACGAGTGCCGTAAGCGCGCTTTCAATAATAATAGGAGGTCGGGAAACGAGTCCGGCCTCCCGACCGAAGCCAACCCCAGGCGGGAGGCCGCATCTTCAACCCAAACTACAGCCCGCACCCAAACAGCTATCCGGACGAACGACCAGTCCGACGATTCGTCTCAGCAGTAAATCTTGCTGCAGACTCACCAATTCCGCGCGTAAAAATCTCCGCCCCTCAATTACAAAAGAAGTGTGAATTTTTGTTGGACACGGGTTCGGAGATCAATTTAATTCGTGCGTCAAGTCTAGAACCAAATCTACCTATAGATTATACGAACACTATAGAAGTCCAAGGAATAACCGAGGGATCCATTCCAACTCTCGGTCAAATTAAAATACACTTACAGGGTCAAAACCCTATTGAATTTCATGTCTTGGAAGAAAACTTCCCAATTAACATCGACGGAATCCTCGGTTCTCCCTTCTTCAGAACAGGAGCCGAGATCTCCTTTGCGAATGAATACATTATGATAGGAAACATTCGGGTTCCCTTCTCGAACCCTTGCGCGCCCACGGCTGAGCCTCGCGATAAATTGGCAGCAGAGGTTATTTCAATGCCTTCGTCTATGACCAACGATCTCGTTAAAACTCCAGCCGCCGAGCGTGAGGAACATTCGGCAAGGAACGTTCGAGTGTCTTCCTCAAATCCTCGTGCACCCGCGGTCAGACCTTGCAGAGCTCCGGTGACGGAGGTTATTTCAATGCCTCCTCGGGATTCGATCGAGTACTCCCTAGAGAAAAACGCCGTGAAAAGCCGGCCGGAATCGAAGGAGACTCGAGAGATATCGGAGTACACTGCGAGAAGTCGGGTCGTGGAGCGTGAGGATCGAGTCCGAACAAAGACTCCTCCGAAATCCGAAGAATTCGTCCTCGAACCTCGTACCGTTGCGTGCATAGCGGTCGACGTCGAAGGACCTAAACAGGGATATATCCGCCGTGTTAATGTAGCGCCGGATGTATTCCTGGGTGACTGCGTCGTCACCAATCGTAAAGGCAAAGCGAGCCTCCGGTGTTTTAACACCTCGTCGGAAAGAGTTTCATTTCGATTGCCCCCATTGGAGATGGAAGAAATCGAGTCGTACTCTTCCGACCTTTCTAATTCCGGGAACTATCCCGACGCATTCCGTAACCATCCCGACCTTTCTACTTCCGGGTATCATCCCGACGTATTCGGTAACCATCCCGACCTTTCTAATTCCGGGTATCATCCCGACGCATTCGGTAACCATCCCGACCTTTCTACTTCCGGGTATCGTCCCGACGCATTCGGTAACCATCCCGACCTTTCTAACTCCGGTAACCAGCCCGATTCTCATACTAACTCCGGTAACCAGCCCGATCATTATACTAACTCCGGTAACCAGCCCGATAAAACCAAGGTCAGAATGACCTATTCCATCGCAAATTCCCACGAAGCTCGCGTGAAAGAGCTATTAGAAACTATCCCCATGGATCATCTCAGCGGTGACGAAATGGATCATGTTAAATCTTTGTTAGAAAAGCACAATGATCTTTTCCATCTCCAAGGGGATCGTTTGGGAAAAACAAACGCGGTGACTCACAAAATCATTACGACGGATGATATTCCAATCCATGTTAAACAGTATCGCTACCCACCAATCCACAAGGACGAAATCAACAAGCAAATGTCCGAACTCTTACGGAATGACATAGTCGTTCCATCTAACTCACCTTATAATTCCCCCTTGTGGATTGTTCCTAAGAAAGCGGACGCCGAGGGTAACAAAAAATGGCGCATGGTAATCGATTACCGCGCATTAAACGAGAAGTCGGTGGCCGACGCGTACCCGCTACCTAGCATTAACGAAATCCTAGATCAGTTAGGCAGCGCCGCATACTTCAGTGTGTTTGACTTAGCCAGCGGATTCCATCAGATAGGAATGGAGAAGGAGGATGCCGCGAAGACCGCCTTCTCCACGCCTTTCGGCCACTAGGAATTCAACAGAATGCCATTCGGTCTCCGTAATGCTCCGGCTACCTTCCAAAGATTAATGGACACAGTCCTCTGCGGCCTACAAGGCAACGAACTCTTCGTGTACCTCGATGATATCGTGATCTACGCGCGTTCATTAGAAGAACATTATGCCAAATTCAATAAACTAGCCCGCCGACTGCGCGGAGCCAACCTCAAATTACAGCCCTCGAAATGCGGCTTCCTTCATAAGGAAGTGGCATACCTGGGACATCAGATTAGTCAAGACGGCGTCAGACCATGTCCAAAGAAAATTAATGCCGTACAAAATTTCCCACGACCTAGGAACGCGAAAAACGTGCGCGAATTTTTAGGCCTTGCAGGGTACTACCGCAAATTTATTAATGACTTCGCTAAAATCTCCAAACCCCTAACCCAACTCCTCGCCAAAGAGCACAATTTCGAATGGGGTCCAAAACAAGAAAAGGCCTTCGAAGACCTACGACAAGCTCTGTGTGACGAACCGGTCCTTCAATACCCGGATTTCGATAAGCCGTTTAACGTCACCTGCGATGCATCTGGATATGCCATCGGCGCCGTACTAAGCCAAGGCGAAGTAGGCAAGGATCGTCCCGTTGCCTATGCCTCAAGGATCCTGCAGGGCGCTGAAGTGAACTATTCTACAATAGAGAAGGAGTGCTTAGCAATAATATTCGCAGTACAGTATTTTAGACCATATATTTACGGCCGAAAATTTACACTAATCACAGACCATAAACCGCTGGTCTGGATGACGTCAGTAAAAGACCCTACGTCGCGCCTCCTCAGATGGCGCCTAAAACTGGCCGAGTTTGAATATAAAGTCGTCTACAAACCTGGAAAAGCGAATTCTAACGCTGATGCCCTCTCCCGAAACCCAGTTACGTTGCCCCTCTCATGGAGCACCCCTGGAGGCACATCGCCGCCAAGAGCACCGTTATCAAATCCAGGAACCCCTCTCTTCGATAACCGCCGAAGGAGATGGGCCGACTCGCATCTTATGCCACCGCCTCAGTCAATTCCCCCGAGGAAGAGGAAATCATCGTCAAACTCAACATCTGAACCACCATCGAAAACGCCACCACGCCCTAGGGCGAGTTCAGATGACGACAGCCTTTTGGTATCACCACCCCTAGTACCCGCCTCCAGTCAAGAGGAATCACCCATAACAGGACTAGAGGACATTTTAACCGCCGTCCCCAGCCTAATTCCCCAACCAACGGGACCAAACTGGCTCGATGAAGAAGAAGAAACCTTACCCTCCGAGGACGAGGAAGAAGATGAGGAGCCAAGACGACAAGGGAGAATAACGTACCTCCGCGACCGACTAATTATGAGGAAAGATAATTTAGTATGTTTCACAACCCTGGATGGTCAACCTATAGACCCAGGAGCCGTAGACCTCCATAGACAAAGGAAACTGTCCGACGGTCGAGATCTGACCCTATTCAAAGCAAAGATAAGTAATTTCGGTAGCAACAAGCTGATACAGATACCCATCAAACCATCCCTGACTCACGAGGTTTCAACTGACGACCTAAAAGAATGTTTCCGGACATTACTTGATGTAGCCAACGAACTCAGACTGCGAACATTTTCAATCTCTAAAACCTATATAGACGACAATTCCATGGAGTACGTCTCGAACCTCCTCATCGCAACATTCGAAGACACCCCCGTACACATATTCTTCTGCGCAAACGAAATCCAGATACCGGCCGAAGATAGATGGAATGATATTATCGCAGAAAATCACGTCTCTGCGTACGCAGGGCACAAGGGAATTACAAAAACCCTGAAGAGAATCCGCGAAAGATATTGGTGGAGCGGTATGAAGATCCAGATAACGAACTACGTTAATAACTGCCTCAGTTGCCAACGTAATAAACTGACCAGGGTAAAAACGCGCCTGCCGATGAGAATAACGGATACACCCGGTAGAGCGTTCGATAAGGTGTCCATGGACATTGTAGGGCCCCTTCCAACAACCAACGACGGAAACACATACATCTTAACCATACAGGATTTATTAACGAAACACTCAACTGCAATCCCTCTTAAATCCGCCGATGCCATCAGCACTGCGGACGCATTTATAAACAATTTTATCTGCCGTTTCGGAACACCTAAAGCCATCCTAACGGATCAAGGAGCGAATTTCACAAGTTCCCTGATGAAGGCCATCGCAAAACGATTCAGAATAACTCGGCTGCAAACAACAGCCTTCCACCCTCAAAGCAACGGGTCAATCGAGAGATCCCACCACGTCTTAGCAGAGTACCTGAAGCAATACGTCCACAAGAACAACTGGGACAAATGGGTCGATTTGGCAATGTTTAGTTACAATACGAGTGTCCACGAGGGCACAGATTTCACGCCGCACGAGTTAGTATTCGGCTCTTTGGCGCGAGTCCCATCCGCCGATTCCTACTCCTACGAATGCGAAAACGACTCCTATACCCACTACCTCTCCCAATTGCAAAGAAAGATAACCGAAACCCAGATTCGCGCGCGCGGAAACTTAGTCTCCGCGAAAAGAAAATCAAAATCATACTACGATAGAAGAATTAACCCGGTAGAATTGAAGGTAGGAGAACAGGTATTCCTACTCAAAGAACCCTGCAAGGGCAAATTCGATGCGCAATATACGGGTCCACATGAAATCTGCGACATCTTAGACTCAAACAATGTAAAAATTAAAGTAGGGAACCATTTTAAGATTGTACATGCAAACAAACTCAAGCGTGCGCCGAATAATCTAACGCAAATCCCGCGTCAGCGAAACGTGACACTCATCTGGAAGAAGATAAGAAAAGACAAAAGTGCAAGTGAAAGTGTTAGTGAACAAAGTGATTCCCCACCCACCCAAAACCCAACTATGCAAAATGAACAAAGCGAAATAAATTGCATAAAATCAGCCCCAGCCCCACGTGCCGACACCGACAACATTTCAGTGCGACCAGTGTTTCGTATAAATATAGGAAATACTCGCCGAGAACTGTGCTCCCTGCGCGGAGTACCTCCGGACGATGCGTCGCATGAATGAGTGTGTGATCGAGTGTTGAGCGAGAAATTTCTTCCTTGTAAGAAATTTCTTTTCCGCGTTGGGAGGTGTTACGTCGTCCGATGTACGACGTTGGCCTTGTACATACATTATGTATTCAAGGTCTGATCTGCATAAGATCCATACACCGTCCCCTAGACATAAGAACATAATATTAAGATCTCATATATTCTATTGTTCTAATCCCTATCTCCGTCTCTATCCATCACCATAACTTCACCTTGATCAACACCTTACCTCAGTTTCAACCCATCACCACGACACATAATGCAATAAAGTATTGCATCACTCTGGAAGCATCTAGAAGCTTCTAGAAACGTCGAGAAGTCCAAAGACTGCTGCATCAGCAGTCCCACGCTCGTAGAGGGCAATAGGACAGCCACGAGACTGCAGCGTCAGCAGAAATGCACGTGCAGTCCCCGGGAGCGAAGACGCTGCTGCGTCAGCGGTTCTCCCACTCCGACGACTGAAGAACAAAGAGACTGCAGCGTCAGCTATCCCCACTCCGAACGAAGGAGGCAAGGCAGAGCGGACGCTTGCAGCAGTCCGCCTTCAGCCAGCGACTCGCACAGACGTGCCTACCTGGCCTCAGCCGCCAGTCCGGCTTCAAGAGCAGACGTGTCCAGTCTAGCTCCGCGAAAGTGAAGTGTGTCGATCCTTCACTCCTAATACCAATTCCAATTCCAACTCTAACTCAACTCAACTCAAGTCCTAATTCTCATACGTTATTCCTACAACATATTACTATATCCATTATTCATTAATCCAATTACTACTCCTATTATAATACTACTTACATATTGTATACCAGTGTACTTACCAGTTCTTATTTAATATATCGTTGTTATACCAGTGCTTCGATCTTGTTATTCTTGTGTTAGTTCAACACCATCTTCCAATTCAGTTCTTGCATCGAATATATTAAACTCGTGACATATCCGGACTTGGTCTAAAGTGCGCAGTGGAAACGCTGAGCCGCCAATAAGGAATTTGAAGCGAGTCATAGAGAAGTTCTCGTGCCACGTCTAGAATTGGTCTAAAGAGCGCAGTGGAAACGCTGAGCCGCCACTATAGACGTGAAGCGAGTTAACTACCCAAAAGGTTAATAACAAGTGGAAGTTCATTTTCATTATATTATTAATATTCCATCATTACTATTCCTTACCTATGCGACGCCCACGTCGAGCGGGACGCAAGTATCAACTTGCTAAATTGAGACGCGCGTTGAGAAATAAAGCGGTGCTCGATCAAATCATTGCCACTACCGAGTGGACCGAACTTCTGGGAACCATCGAGCACATTCCGTGTGACGCGTCCGATTACGTTTCTGTATACGGTTGCCCTTGCAACCCTCCTAAAGAGGTCAACCACGCGGACCTCTCGCGAGCTCCGACGCCAGTTCTGCATCCGGTCGATTGTCCAGAGGTGATCGACATAGCCGACGACGACGACAGCCGAGACACGATCATCGTTCCCAGGGTCCGTTGCCGAATCATCCGTGACGTTCCTCTGCCAGCTCATCAACGTGTCGTCTTGCGGCCAGCATCCAAGGCCACTAACGTCGTCCCGAACCGAGCAGCAGCAACTCTGCCAGATCTTCCCCACCTCGAGGACATCTGTATAGAAGATCCGATGTACGACACCTACTGTCAGTACCGCCGGTTCCTGCTGCAACAATATTATTAGGCGTTAATACAACATTGCGGTGAGTCGTATAATATCTTGTATAATTGTTGAATCCTGTAAACTCACCGTTCTCGTTGCATCCTCTCGCGCGCGATTCTTGTCGGGACACTCCTTGTAACCGCGTCGGACGTTCTTTTCTTGACTGCATCCATAGCAATATCGGTTGTCCTAGTGCATATGACAGCCCGCGGCTGTCTCGGCACGAAAGACCACTCCTCATTTTAACCATAATATCTCAACCGTCCGTCTGTCACTGTTCTCTTTTCTCTCTCCTGGTACCTGTAATAAAAACACAGTGACGGACGTGACACCAATTCAGATTCAATTTCTATTCCGAGTTCAAAGCAGAACTCATCGTTGAATCTCAATTCTACTAATTCCGATACGAACAAGTATCATTCCAATTCAGATTCAATTTCTATTTCGAGTTCAAAGCAGAACTCATCGTTGAATCTCAATTCTACTAATTCCGATACGAACAAGTATCATTCAAATTCAGATTCAATTTCTATTTCGAATTCAAAACCGAATTCATTGTTGAATCTCAACTCTACTAATTCCGATGCGAACAAGTATCATTCCCATTTAGATTCAATTTCTATTTCGAGTTCAAAGCAGAACTCATCGTTGAATCTCAATTCTACTAATTCCGATACGAACAAGTATCATTCAAATTCAGATTCAATTTCTATTTCGAATTCAAAACCGAATTCATTGTTGAATCTCGATTCTTCCATTTTAGATACCAACGCGTATCCCAAGTCCAATCCAAATCTAAAAATCCTAAATCTTCGTCCCAATTCATCTAATTCTCTTTCCAATTCATATTCTCTCGATTCCCGCTGCGACGAGGTCACGGACATAATTAGTACCGACCATCTCAGCAAGAAGAGAAATATTCAAAGTTCAACGCGCGATAATCACGATAAATCTCACCTCTCCAGCGACCGCTTATACAAGACAGACCGAGTCATTCGCACGAAACCGAAACCCGCGAAATCAAAAACGTTTACATTTAGAGCGATAGCTGCGAAGCGTAACATGCATATTGTAAACTCTCCGAAATCTAAGACGTTTGTGTTACAACCGATAAGCCGCAAGCGATATACATTTTCAGCGAAGACGATGACGCGTCAACCCTTCCCTATTTCCTCTACGATGGATTACGACTCGTCCGACATGTTTGACGATGCGAGTCCAAGACGACATTTTATGAAACGTTACGTTGAACCGCGACGTTCGACTCCGAGGATGAGAAATAATTTTCGTGCCGAAAATTATTTCCCCAAGGGGTGAGATGTCACGTCTGCCGACGTGTTGCCATAGGTTATAAGCATAGCCAATAAGAGTAGGATATTGTAACCGTCATTATTAAGAACATTGATTAGTTATAAGTAGTCATACTTCGCTCCGTTCATCAGATCCGATTCTCACCTCATACCATATACCCATTCTTATCTTAACCCTTGTATAATAATCATATCTTAATGTATTCCCCGTAGCAGTATCACGTAGCATTCACCGTAATCATTAATCGCGCGCTTCTCATAACATCCATAGCGTTATGTCTAACGAGACATCCGGTAGAAAATAAGACACCTATGTATTCGACCTCACGATCCTAAAAAGAGTTCAGTCAGTTCAGTTCAATTCGGACAGCCAGTCTGACACGTTCGTTCAAGACTCCAGCGAGGCTCGCCGCCTCCTGGATGTCCCGGTCCAGACTCCGACGAGTCCTCGCTCTCATCCGCCTTTGAGCGGTCCTGATATAACACGCGCTTCTAGTTCATTATAATTTCATTTCATACGTTACAAATATATTCCCAGTTATTAATTTAATAAGTGAGTCTCGCTTAGTTCTTCTCCCTACATCCTCGCGCTTGCAATACTCTCCTATTCAATTCGCGTTCGTCGCTATCAATTACGAAAGCTCGTGCGCGTCAACGAACGCGAGACGGAGGACAACAGCGGGGTATCTCCCGCCAACCGAGGATCACCGACGACGTGATCTTCCCAGGACGAGTGAGGATCATCGTCCTTCCTACGACGATCCAGCCTGATTCGACTGCAGCCGTCAGCGAGCAACGGAAGCAGCTCGCATAAAGGAAGCCTGCCTGTCTTCACCGATCGCTATACTCAACTGTCCGATAAGTTGCTAGATATTTCCCTGCGAAGATTCGTGCCGTCTCAGTTATCTCTGTTCTCGTCCGCCGCTTTGGGGCGAATCTACTGTAAGCGTTAAGTAGAATACGCATGTTCGCGAAAGTCGTGGTTCCCAGTCAGACGTCGGACGTAACGTGCCGCGTGGACAAAAGGTTGTATCGCATTTGAGAGCGTCCAGTAAGGGGAATGGGTCGCGGAACGATAGTTTTCGCGAAAGTCAGACTCCGGGACGTAACAGTCGCCATCTGGAGTTCACTGACCCGGTTCTTTATATTCATGAAGCAGAGGGACAACAAGACTTCAGCGGCCATCGAGGACAAAGCTAGTGATAGTGCCAGTGTCGGAGAATTCCGAACCCGTCCTCCCTTGACGAAACGAACGTTAATTTGCGATTCCCTTGACCCAGCGTTGCGAGTGTTACGTCGGACCGACCTCCGACGTTTGACTTTTCGGCTAAGTTCCGAAAAGTATGCATGATATACAGGAACGATTCCGACTCTCAATTCTATAAAGTATCTATAACATGCGAAAAGCGCGAAATCGAGTTTGTCTCTCGATCCTAGAAATAAGTACTAAAAATAAGCCTAACATGTTCAACTAACTAAACCCCGACTTTACCTAAAACTTGTTCTAAAACCCATCACTACTCAAATCTCGACTTTTCCTAAACTTGTTCTAAAACCCATCACTACTCAAATCTCGACTTTTCCTAAACTTGTTCTAATACCCATCACTACCTAAATCTCGACTTTCTCTAAACTTGTTCTAATACCCATCACTACTTAAATATCCACTTTGTCTAAACTTGTTCTAAAGCTAACCGCCACTCCAAGCTCTCAATCTTACTTAACACTTGTTCAAACCCTCATCTACACTTATAACTTGTTTGAACCCCCATCTACACTTAACACTTGTTCAAAACCTCATCTACACTTATAACTTGTTCCAATCTCTAACTTCTCTCGAGTACACTCTACCTCGAGAACAAAGAGACCGCAGCGTCAGCAGTCCTCGAGAACAAAGAGACTGCTGCCTCAGCGAAATCTCGAACGAAGAAGGTCTAGAGAGACCGAGCGACTAGGCAGTCTGGCCCAAGCCAGCGAAGCGAGCAGACGTGTCGATCTGCGCTCTTCTAATTCGCGCTTCGACGTTCATCGACGTTTGTTCTACTATTCTATTCCAAATCCATTCCAATTCAATTCCTAAATCAATTCCAATTCTAACTCTTACTAACTCATACTCCGTATACGATTATTACGTTTAATTCAATTATTATTATACTACCAAGTTTATACTCAAGTGTACTCAACGTTCTTTATTTCAATATATATATTATATTTTACCAGTGTTACGTGAAGTTAATTTCTACATCATTCTACTAAATCCAGTGACAGTTTCTTTTCGAAATTCGAATCGTGCCCTCGTTAATCATACAGAACTCGGCTTGGAGGTCAGTTCGTCCGCTCCGCTGAGAAGTAGTGGTTGACGAGTAGACGTTTAGAAATAATAACTTTCCAAATCAGATAAACGCATTTAATATTAATAATAAATAATTGAGCTCTCGCTTACGTGTTCAACCTCGGTTACAAAGGGAGAAGCTTACAGCTCCGCCGAGGCAATACGTCAACGAGGTGACACTTAGTCAAAAGACTATCGAAGTTAAAGTGACAGTTTGTGAAAGGAAACGTATCAGTGTCTAAAGTGAAGTGACTGTTTTAATAGTGCCCTCGTTGTCGCACGGTGACCCGGCTCGGAGGCCAGTTCGTCTGCTCTGCTGGGTAGTGCCGATTAACGAGTGGACATTTTCGAGTCAGGTAAATTACCTCTGGCCAGCGCCTACGGGGAACCCCTGGCCAATTTTTCTTTCACGTTTGGGACTTAGACAAAATCCGACAAAAGGATTTTCAGAGTATTAACTCTTCCGAAACAGTTCCTTCCATACCCATCCCTTATGCGTCGTACACGTCGTGCAGGCCGAAAGTATCAACTGGCCAAGTTCAAACGGGCATTAAATCAAACAGCCATCTTGAACCGCGTCTTAAGTTCGACTGATTGGACTGAACTTCTCGGAACGACCGAGAATATCGAGTGTGACGCGTCAGATTACGTATCGGTATACGGTTGTCCGTGCCGCCCGATTCCGAACACAGAGGTCGACCACGCGGACCTCTCGCGTTCTTCACCCGTCACCAAACCGTCTGCTGGTCGCTACGAGATAGCCGACCTCATTGACATCTCTGATGACGACGACGATGTCAGGAATACCATAAACCTGTCAAGTGACAACAACAACCCGCCGCGTTCGTTACGAGGTCATTGATCTCGTCACCATCTCTGATGACGATGACAGCAGGAGCACCATAATCTTGCCGCACGTTCGCTGTAGGATCATCAAGGACGAGTACCTACCGTCCAACAGACGCATTGTCGTGCGTACCCCAGCGAGACAGCTGCCAAACCTTCCACATCTCGATGAGATCTGTCTGGACGACCCGTTATACCAGACCCATGCTGACCGACGAGCTCAGCTCCTTCAACAATACTACTAAGATACAACAACTAACCGGTGAGAATTCGTATCTTTTGTAACCCCTTTTGTTTCATGTCAACTCACCGCGTTCGTTGCGTCTGCGTAGAAGTATCGCCATCCGCGTTGACTGCTAGCGGGTGTCGGTCTCAAATGACTATCGGTGTCCTAACGCATATGACTGCCCGTCTGGCTGTCTTGGCGTAAAAGACCGTTTCCTCTTCTTTCCACGTGCCGCCTCCTGGGGTCATCTTCTTTGCCTAGGACGTGGGACGTAACAAGTAAAATTTGGCGCAGTCGGTAGGACACGAAAACGGTCGCCGGTAGTCGAACCATTAACAAATTGTTTTCGTACGTCTGACATTTGCTCTCTATATTGTGTGTCGAGTAAGAATTCACACTAATATCGCAAAATGTCTCGCCCAATCACACGATCCCAAACGGATC
Organism: Lasioglossum baleicum; assembly: GCF_051020765.1. Taxonomy (NCBI): domain Eukaryota; kingdom Metazoa; phylum Arthropoda; class Insecta; order Hymenoptera; family Halictidae; genus Lasioglossum; species Lasioglossum baleicum. Next base: position 759,607 of record NW_027469113.1, on the reverse strand, counting down.
CCCGAGCGGATCCTAATCAAGACCTTCCTGTTACGTCGTCCGATGTACGACGTTGGCCTTGTACACACACTATGTATACAAGGTCTGATCTGCATAAGATCCATACACCGTCCCCTAGACATAAGAGCATAGTATTAAGATCTCATTATTCTATTGTTCTACTCCTTATCTCCGTCTCTACCCATCACCATAACTTCACCTTGATCAACACCTTACCTCAGTTTCAACCCATCACCACGACACATAATGTAATAAAGTATTGCATCACTCTGGAAGCATCTAGAAGCTTCTAGAAACGTCGAGAAGTCCAAAGACTGCTGCATCAGCAGTCCCACGCTCGTAGAGGGCAATAGGACAGCCACGAGACTGCAGCGTCAGCAGAAATGCACGTGCAGTCCCCGGGAGCGAAGACGCTGCTGCGTCAGCGGTTCTCCCACTCCGACGACTGAAGAACAAAGAGACTGCAGCGTCAGCTATCCCCACTCCGAACGAAGGAGGCAAGGCAGAGCGGACGCTTGCAGCAGTCCGCCTCCATCTCGCGACTCGAGCAGTCCGCCTTCAGCCAGCGACTCGCACAGACGTGCCTACCTGGCCTCAGAGTCAGTCCGGCTTCTTCCGACTTCAAGAGCAGACGTGTTCAGTCTAGCTCCGCGATAGTGAAGTGTGTCGATCCTTCACTCCTAATTCCAATTCCAATTCCAACTCTAACTCAACTCAACTCAAGTCCTAATTCTCATACATTATTCCTATAACATATTACAATATCCATTATTCATTAATCCAATTACTACTCCTATTATAATACTACTTACATATTGTATACCAGTGTACTTACCAGTTCTTATTTAATATATTGTTGTTATACCAGTGCTTCGATCTTGTTATTCTTGTGTTAGTTCAACACCATCTTCCAATTCAGTTCTTGCATCGAATATATTAAACTCGTGACATATCCGGACTTGGTCTAAAGTGCGCAGTGGAAACGCTGAGCCGCCAATAAGGAATTTGAAGCGAGTCATAGAGAAGTTCTCGTGCCACGTCTAGAATTGGTCTAAAGTGCGCAGTGGAAACGCTGAGCCGCCACTATAGACGTGAAGCGAGTTAACTACCAAAAAGGTTAATAACAAGTGGAAGTTCATTTTCATTATATTATTAATATTCCATCATTACTATTCCTTACCCATGCGACGCCCACGTCGAGCGGGACGCAAGTATCAACTTGCTAAATTGAGACGCGCGTTGAGAAATAAAGCGGTGCTCGATCTAATCATTGCCACTACCGAGTGGACAGAACTTCTGGGAACCACCGAGCACATTCCGTGTGACGCGTCCGATTACGTTTCTGTATACGGTTGCCCTTGCAACCCTCCTAAAGAGGTCAACCACGCGGACCTCTCGCGAGCTCCGACGCCAGTTCTACATCCGGTTGATTGTCCAGAGGTGATCGACATAGCCGACGACGACGACAGCCGAGACACGATCATCGTTCCCAGGGTCCGTTGCCGAATCATCCGTGACGTTCCTCTGCCAGCTCATCAACGTGTCGTCTTGCGGCCAGCATCCAAGGCCACTAACGTCGTCCCGAACCGAGCAGCAGCAACTCTGCCGGATCTTCCCCACCTCGAGGACATCTGTATAGAAGATCCGATGTACGACACCTACTGTCAGTACCGCCAGTTCCTGCTGCAACAATATTATTAGGCGTTAATACAACATTGCGGTGAGTCGTATAATATCTTGTATAATTGTTGAATCCTGTAAACTCACCGTTCTCGTTGCATCCTCTCGCGCGCGATTCTTGTCGGGACACTTCTTGTAACCGCGTCGGACGTTCTTTTCTTGACTGCATCCATAGCAATATCGGTTGTCCTAGTGCATATGACAGCCCGCGGCTGTCTCGGCACGAAAGACCACTCCTCATTTTAATCATAATATCTCAACCGTCCGTCTGTCACTGTTCTCTTTTCTCTCTCCTGGTACCTGTAACAAAAACACAGTGACGGACGTGACAAATTTGGCGCAGTCGGTAGGACATCGAAGTGGTCGCCGATATTTGCATTAATAAGCCCCGACGCGTGTCAGTACGAAGTTCACATTTCTTAAATCCCATTCATATCTTTCAAAATGTCTCGCCCAATCACGCGATCTCAAAAGGATCTCCGAGCAGATCCTAACGCAGACCTTCCTCCAATGACCGAGGAAGAGTTACTCCTTTACGCGCAAGACCTCGCCCGTAGAGAGCAATATCTCAAAGAAGAAACTGATTTTATTGCCAAATTGCGTCTCAAATATGAAGAAGACGCACAAAACCAAAAGAATATGCTCGAAGAAATACGAAAAGAGCTTCATAACATCCAAATCACGAGTCAAAGCCTACGTCAACAATCGCCTACACCAGGCCCTAGTAACGTCTCTAATATGCGGGAACCTTCACCGCCAGAGCCACGCGAAATCCCACAGTATGAACTGTCACGTCCGTCACTGTGTTTTTGTTACAGGTACCAGGAGAGAGAAAAGAGAACAGTGACAGACGGACGGTTGAGATATTATGATTAAAATGAGGAGTGGTTTTTCGTGCCGAGACAGCCGCGGGCTGTCATATGCACTAGGACAACCGATATTGCTATGGAGGCAGTCAAGAAAAGAACGTCCGACGCGGTTACAAGGAGTGTCCCGACAAGAATCGCGCGCGAGAGGATGCAACGAGAACGGTGAGTTTACAGGATTCAACAATTATACAAGATATTATACGACTCACCGCAATGTTGTATTAACGCCTAATAATATTGTTGCAGCAGGAACTGGCGGTACTGACAGTAGGTGTCGTACATCGGATCTTCTATACAGATGTCCTCGAGGTGGGGAAGATCTGGCAGAGTTGCTGCTGCTCGGTTCGGGACGACGTTAGTGGCCTTGGATGCTGGCCGCAAGACGACACGTTGATGAGCTGGCAGAGGAACGTCACGGATGATTCGGCAACGGACCCTGGGAACGATGATCGTGTCTCGGCTGTCGTCGTCGTCGGCTATGTCGATCACCTCTGGACAATCGACCGGATGTAGAACTGGCGTCGGAGCTCGCGAGAGGTCCGCGTGGTTGACCTCTTTAGGAGGGTTGCAAGGGCAACCGTATACAGAAACGTAATCGGACGCGTCACACGGAATGTGCTCGGTGGTTCCCAGAAGTTCTGTCCACTCGGTAGTGGCAATGATTTGATCGAGCACCGCTTTATTTCTCAACGCGCGTCTCAATTTAGCAAGTTGATACTTGCGTCCCGCTCGACGTGGGCGTCGCATGGGTAAGGAATAGTAATGATGGAATATTAATAATAATATAATGAAAATGAACTTCCACTTGTTATTAACCTTTTTGGTAGTTAACTCGCTTCACGTCTATAGTGGCGGCTCAGCGTTTCCACTGCGCTCTTTAGACCAATTCTAGACGTGGCACGAGAACTTCTCTATGACTCGCTTCAAATTCCTTATTGGCGGCTCAGCGTTTCCACTGCGCACTTTAGACCAAGTCCGGATATGTCACGAGTTTAATATATTCGATGCAAGAACTGAATTGGAAGATGGTGTTGAACTAACACAAGAATAACAAGATCGAAGCACTGGTATAACAACGATATATTAAATAAGAACTGGTAAGTACACTGGTATACAATATATGTAAGTAGTATTATGTTACGTCACGCCCCACGTCCTAGGCAAAGGAGATGACCCCAGGAGGCGGCACGTGGAATTGATGAGGAAACGGTCTTTTACGCCAAGACAGCCAGACGGGCAGTCATATGCGCTAGGACACCGATAGTCATTTGGAAAATCGGCACCCGCTTGCAGTCAACGCGGATGGCGATACTTATACGTAAACGCAACGAACGCGGTGAGTTGACATGGGGTAAGGATGGATACAAGATACTGATTCTCACCGGTTTGTTGTTACGCCTTAATAATACTGTCGCAGGAGTTGTTTCCTCTGCGCTGCGTAGACCTCGTACTGTGGGTCCTCGATGCAAATATCTTCCAGGCGAGGAAGATTGGGAAGACGCAACGTAATACGTTGACGTGGTGACAGGAACGTGCTGTTGGTGATGACGCAACGAGGACGTGGCAGGATCACTGTGTCCTGGCTGTCGTCGTCGTCAGAGATGTCTATGAGATCGATGATCTCATAGCGGGCAGCTGGTGTAACGTTGACAGGCGTGGAACGCGAGAGATCCGCGTGGTTGATCTCTGTGTTCGGAATCGGACGGCACGGACAACCGTATACCGATACGTAATCTGACGCGTCACACTCGATATTCTCGGTCGTGACGTGTTCGACGCATGAGGAGAGAGGAGCGAAAGGAACTTGGTTTAACAACTCCTTCTCAAGAAATCCTTTATAGGAATTTTGTCTATGTTCTGAATGAAAAAGGGAAAATTGGCCAGGGGTTCCCCGGAGGCGCTGGCCAGCGGTATTCCACCTGTGACTTTAATAAAATGTAGTTATTGAAAAGGTCCGCTCGTTCATTGACACTACCCAAGCGGAGCGGACGAACTGGCCTCCAAGCCGGGTCACTGTGTAACGAACGAGGGCACTGTTAGAACTGTCACTATAGATCTAGCACTGCACGTATTCCTTGTGTGAACTGTCACTTGATGGAGACTTGATCGAACACTTGACCGAGAAAACACTTGACCGATCAAAATGTCGCTTGCAGACGTATTGTCTCGGCGGAGCTGTAAGCTTCTCCCTTTGTGACCGAGTTTCAATACTCAACAAGTGCACGATTGCTAATGGAACAATTGTTCAAAATGTCGCTTGCAGACGTATTGTCTCGGCGGAGCTGTAAGCTTCTCCCTTTGTGACCGAGTTTCAATACTCTACAAGTGCACGATAAACGAAGATATAGTTTGAATATCGGAGAGAAATAGGTCACTGAATTGATTGAATTGTAAGAGAAGTCACTCGCGAAGTTCTGGTAAAATAAGATATATTATAATAATAACTTGGTTACACTTGGTTACAATTGTATTAATATAAATGTGAATATGAATTAAGTGAATTAATTGCGTAGGAGTTAGTAAATGAATTAGTGTTGGAATAGAGACTGCGTTGAGTCGGAATTGGTATTGAGTTTGAATTAGAATTGGAATTAGATTTGGAATTGGAATTGTAGAACAAACGTCGATGAACGTCGAAGCGCGAATTAGAAGAGCGCAGGTCGACACGTCTGCTCACTTCGCTGGCTTGGGCCAGACTGACTGATGTCGTTGTGTGAGAATGGAGTGAGCGCAGACCGACACGTCCGCTCACTCCGCTGGCTAGCACCAGAGTGATGCAAGAGGCAGCTCTGCGTAGCCTCCTTCGCTCGGAGTGGGGGTTGCTGACGTTGCAGTCCCTTTGTCCTCGCTCGTCGGAGTGGTGACGGGTGCAAGACTGCTGACGTTGCAGTCTCTTTGTCCTCGCTCTCGACAGAGTGGTGACGCGTGCAAGACTGCTGACGTTGCGATCTCTTTGTTCTCGAGGTGGCGTTTACTCGAGCGGAGTTGAGGATTTGAACAAGTTGTAAGTGTAGATGAGGGTTTGAACAAGTGAAAGTAAGTTCGGAGTGATGGTTGGGTTTAGAACAATTGGGAGAGTCGAGATTTAAGTAGTGATGGGTATTAGAACAAGTTTAGGGAAAGTTGTGGGTGAAGTAGTGATGGGTTTAAGAGGTATTAGAATTAGAACAAGAGTTTGATAGCAATGGGTTTAAGAGATATTAGAATTAGAACAAGAGTTTGGTAGCGATGGGTTTAAGAGGTTGTTATGTACTTAATATTTAGTCTTAACCTAGAATCGAGGTACGGTCCTCGATTCGACCAACGTCGGAGGTCGTCCGACGTAACACCTCCCTCGCCGGAGAAGAGATTTCTCGGAGTGAAATCTCTCGGTCCGAGGTTGTGTTCGGTGAACGCTCGCATTACAATTTTTGGTTTTGAGACGCATCATTAGTGAGCGATCCGCGCAGGGAGCTCAGTTCTCGGCGCACGTTGACTGTATTAACAGTACGAAACACTGGATGCACTGAGATGTTGTCTGATTCTGCGCGAGGAGTTGGGGTAGGTTTCGCAATGTCCGACAGTCTATAATCGCAATGTTCATTATTTGACTGTCTTTTATTGGGGTCTTGGGAGGGAATGGGCTCACTTATGTCATTTTCACTTTCACTTTTCCGATATCTGACAGCGTATGTGTATGTTTCGTCTCTTTGTTTCAGGAAAATGAAGAATCTTGTCAAGGAACTCCAGATGGCGACGATGAGGTGGAGGCTCCAGCCGTATAACGAATGGAGAGCGATGCCATTGATGATTGTGCTGATAATAGTTTTTATTGTGCGAATTGCCACATATATTCCTATTAATCCAGCGGTTACGGATCCGAACGTGGTAAATCCTGACCATAACTTCTGTGCGGTAGATTCAGCTATTTGTTGAAGCGACTCTTCGTCGAGCAGGTTGAACATGTTAATATTTCCTGCTGCGTATTGTCTACCTGAGGCGCCTTGTGCAATAGTATTTATTACGGCTACCTTTTCTACAGGGAACATTATGTGATCCTGCAGTTTGTCGAGGTCGTCTTGCGAATATATGCCTCCAGTCGCAAGGTTTTTGGGGTCCACGTATTTCCATGTGGCCTTAGAGATTGGATGGAGTTCTGACGGTGCAATAGTTTCTGTTAGTGATGGAGTGAGTCGGTACCATGTTCCATGTATTCTGTAATATGGAGATAGTAACTCGCTGCACGGCTTCTCTGTACCGGTGTTTGAAATAATGTGGTCCTTTGGTTTCAGGAATCTTGAAGAATTCTTGTACGTGACGGGCAGTTCGTCATAACAGCGTTCCGTTTTCCGGATCTGGACTGTTGTTACGTCGTCCGATGTACGACGTTGGCCTTGTACATACATTATGTATTCAAGGTCTGATCTGCATAAGATCCATACACCGTCCCCTAGACATAAGAACATAATATTAAGATCTCATTATTGTATTGTTCTAATCCTTATCTCCGTCTCTACCCATCACCATAACTTCACCTTGATCAACACCTTACCTCAGTTTCAACCCATCACCACGACACATAATGCAATAAAGTATTGCATCACTCTGGAAGCATCTAGAAGCTTCTAGAAACGTCGAGAAGTCCAAAGACTGCTGCATCAGCAGTCCCACGCTCGTAGAGGGCAATAGGACAGCCACGAGACTGCAGCGTCAGCAGAAATGCACGTGCAGTCCCCGGGAGCAAAGACGCTGCTGCGTCAGCGGTTCCCCCACTCCGACGACTGAAGAACAAAGAGACTGCAGCGTCAGCTATCCCCACTCCGAACGAAGGAGGCAAGGCAGAGCGGACGCTTGCATCAGTCCGCCTTCAGCCAGCGACTCGCACAGACGTGCCTACCTGGCCTCAGCCGCCAGTCCGGCTTCAAGAGCAGACGTGTTCAGTCTAGCTCCGCGAAAGTGAAGTGTGTCGATCCTTCACTCCTAATTCCAATTCCAATTCCAACTCTAACTCAACTCAACTCAAGTCCTAATTCTCATACGTTATTCCTATAACATATTACAATATCCATTATTCATTAATCCAATTACTACTCCTATTATAATACTACTTACATATTGTATACCAGTGTACTTACCAGTTCTTATTTAATATATCGTTGTTATACCAGTGCTTCGATCTTGTTATTCTTGTGTTAGTTCAACACCATCTTCCAATTCAGTTCTTGCATCGAATATATTAAACTCGTGACATATCCGGACTTGGTCTAAAGTGCGCAGTGGAAACGCTGAGCCGCCAATAAGGAATTTGAAGCGAGTCATAGAGAAGTTCTCGTGCCACGTCTAGAATTGGTCTAAAGTGCGCAGTGGAAACGCTGAGCCGCCACTATAGACGTGAAGCGAGTTAACTACCAAAAAGGTTAATAACAAGTGGAAGTTCATTTTCATTATATTATTAATATTCCATCATTACTATTCCTTACCCATGCGACGCCCACGTCGAGCGGGACGCAAGTATCAACTTGCTAAATTGAGACGCGCGTTGAGAAATAAAGCGGTGCTCGATCAAATCATTGCCACTACCGAGTGGACAGAACTTCTGGGAACCACCGAGCACATTCCGTGTGACGCGTCCGATTACGTTTCTGTATACGGTTGCCCTTGCAACCCTCCTAAAGAGGTCAACCACGCGGACCTCTCGCGAGCTCCGACGCCAGTTCTACATCCGGTCGATTGTCCAGAGGTGATCGACATAGCCGACGACGACGACAGCCGAGACACGATCATCGTTCCCAGGGTCCGTTGCCGAATCATCCGTGACGTTCCTCTGCCAGCTCATCAACGTGTCGTCTTGCGGCCAGCATCCAAGGCCACTAACGTCGTCCCGAACCGAGCAGCAGCAACTCTGCCAGATCTTCCCCACCTCGAGGACATCTGTATAGAAGATCCGATGTACGACACCTACTGTCAGTACCGCCAGTTCCTGCTGCAACAATATTATTAGGCGTTAATACAACATTGCGGTGAGTCGTATAATATCTTGTATAATTGTTGAATCCTGTAAACTCACCGTTCTCGTTGCATCCTCTCGCGCGCGATTCTTGTCGGGACACTCCTTGTAACCGCGTCGGACGTTCTTTTCTTGACTGCATCCATAGCAATATCGGTTGTCCTAGTGCATATGACAGCCCGCGGCTGTCTCGGCACGAAAGACCACTCCTCATTTTAATCATAATATCTCAACCGTCCGTCTGTCACTGTTCTCTTTTCTCTCTCCTGGTACCTGTAACAAAAACACAGTGACGGACGTGACACTGTCACTGGGATACATTTGATAATATGGACCACTTCACCTGCTGGGACTGCAATAAATCCAGCGTCTTTCATGATGGCGGTTGCAGAATGACTGCTCTTCTGCTTTGTTTGTTCGATGTAGGTTAGTGGGGGGTGAGCAAGTCCAACCGGCAGGGGAATACTGAGTATGGATAAGTAATCTCCCTGTTGACTCGGCATTTTGCTCCCCTTGTTGGTTAGAGTAATCACTCTTGTCTCTGGTGACGAGATTACGGCTTTGGCACAAACACTCTGCATCTCTAATTTGCTTGAGTATTGGTGTCTTCGTCCGAGGAAGAGGTGCTTGAGTTTTTGTCCTCTTCTTCGTCGTCCGTGAGAATTTCGCCTCTTTCTCTTCTTATTCTGGCAGTGTCTGTTGCTGCCCGATCCAGTGCGAGGAGGAAGCTGCAGTGGATGCATTCCAATATTGGGGTTTCCCTCAATATGGGTTTTGTACACGCGTCGCATGCGTTCTTCTTTTTCCTTGTAAGAACGTGCGTGTATACGATGACCCTCCTGACTACCGCAGTGAGACTGCAGGCAAGGCATAGTTCTCTGCCATTTAGGGAGATTCTGTGTCTGCCATTGTAGCAGAATATTCCCTGGTATCTGTAGATGAAGTCTCCGGCTTTGTTCGCCGATGGTCTCGACGGTTGTAAGTGTCCGCACATGTTGATTGTGTTTGTGGATACTGGACACGATGTGGTAGGCGGCTGGGAACAGGCTGGGATTCTGGCTGTAGGAACTTCTTCGAAGTGCTGCTGTCGTTTGTTCTGTATCTTCCGGCGGTGGAAGGAGATTCTGTCGACGCTGGGTTTCGGATTTCGCTCGCTTATCGGTGTTGACCGGACGCGTGATTAACGCGGATTCTAATTTCGCGTCAGCGGAGGACTGTAATGAAATCTCCTGGGAGGGTTTCTTATCGCAAGTCGCAGGAGATGCTACAATCATTGTTCGCGGGTTATCGCAGAGGTATAGTATTGTTACGTCACGTCCCACGTCCTAGGCAAAGAGGATGACCCCAGGAGGCGGCACGTGGAATTGAAGAGGAAACGGTCTTTTACGCCAAGACAGCCAGACGGGCAGTCATATGCGCTAGGACACCGATAGTCATTTGAGACCGACACCCGCTAGCAGTCAACGCGGATGGCGATACTTCTACGCTGACGCAACGAACGCGGTGAGTTGACATGGAACAAAAGGGGTTACAAAAGATACGAATTCTCACCGGTTAGTTGTTGTAACTTAATAGTACTGTTGAAGGAGCTGAGCTCGTCGGTCAGCATGGGTCTGGTATAACGGGTCGTCCAGACAGATCTCATCGAGATGAGGAAGGTTTGGCAGCTGTCTCGCTGGGGTACGCACGACAATGCGTCTGTTGGACGGTAGGTACTCGTCCTTGATGATCCTACAGCGAACGTGCGGCAAGATTATGGTGCTCCTGCTGTCATCGTCATCAGAGCTGGTGACGAGATCAATGACCTCGTAACGAACGGCAGGCGGGTTGTTGTTGTCACTTGACAGGTTTATGGTATTCCTGGCGTCGTCGTCGTCGTCAGAGATGTCTATGAGATCGATGATCTCATAGCGGGCAGCTGGTGTAACGTTGACAGGCGTGGAACGCGAGAGATCCGCGTGGTTGATCTCTGTTGATACTTTCGGCCTGCACGACGTGTACGACGCATAAGGGATAGGTATGGAAGGAACTGTTTCGGAAGAGTTAATACTCTGAAAATCCTTTTGTCGGATTTTCTCTAAGTCCCAAACGTGAAAGAAAAATTGGCCAGGGGTTCCCCGTAGGCGCTGGCCAGAGGTAATTTACCTGACTCGAAAAATGTCCACTCGTTAATCGGCACTACCCAGCAGAGCAGACGAACTGGCCTCCGAGCCGGGTCACCGTGCGACAACGAGGGCACTATTAAAACAGTCACTTCACTTTAGACACTGATATGTTTCCTTTCACAAACTGTCACTTTACTTCGATAATCTTTTGACTAAGTGTCACCTCGTTGACGTATTGCCTCGGCGGAGCTGTAAGCTTCTCCCTTTGTGACCGAGGTTGAACACGTAAGCGAGAGCTCAATTATTTATTATTAATATTAAATGCGTTTATCTGATTTGGAAAGTTATTATTTCCAAACGTCTACTCGTCAACCACTACTTCTCAGCGGAGCGGACGAACTGACCTCCAAGCCGAGTTCTGTATGATTAACGAGGGCACGATTCGAATTTCGAAAAGAAACTGTCACTGGATTTAGTAGAATGATGTGGAAATTAACTTCACGTAGCACTGGTAAAATATAATATATATATTGAAATAAAGAACGTTGAGTACACTTGAGTATAAACTTGGTAGTATAATAATAAATGAATTAAACGTAATAATCGTATACGGAGTATGAGTTAGTAAGAGTTAGAATTGGAATTGATTTAGGAATTGAATTGGAATGGATTTGGAATAGAATAGTAGAACAAACGTCGATGAACGTCGAAGCGCGAATTAGAAGAGCGCAGATCGACACGTCTGCTCGCTTCGCTGGCTTGGGCCAGACTGACTGATGTCGTTGTGTGAGAATGGAGTGAGCGCAGACCGACACGTCCGCTCACTTCGCTGGCTAGCACCAGACTGATGCAAGAGGCAGCTCTGCGTAGCCTCCTTCGCTCGGAGTGGGGGTTGCTGACGCTGCAGTCCCTTTGTCCTCGCTCGTCGGAGTGGTGACGGGTGCAAGACTGCTGACGTTGCAGTCTCTTTGTCCTCGCTCTCGACAGAGTGGTGACGCGTGCAAGACTGCTGACGTTGCGATCTCTTTGTTCTCGAGGTGGCGTTTACTCGAGCGGAGTTGAGGATTTGAACAAGTTGTAAGTGTAGATGAGGGTTTGAACAAGTGTTAAGTGTAGATGAGGGTTTAAACAAGTTATAAGTGTAGATGAGGGTTTGAACAAGTGTTAGGTAAGATTGAGAGTTTGGAGTGGTGGTTGGGTTTAGAACAATTGGGAGAGTCGAGATTTAAGTAGTGATGGGTATTAGAACAAGTTTAGGGAAAGTCGTGGGTGAAGTAGTGATGGGTTTAAGAGGTATTAGAATTAGAACAAGAGTTTGGTAGCGATGGGTTTAAGAGGTTGTTATGTACTTAGTATTTAGTCTTAACCTAGAATCGAGGTACGGTCCTCGATTCGACCAACGTCGGAGGTCGTCCGACGTAACACCTCCCTCGCCGGAGAAGAGATTTCTCGGAGTGAAATCTCTCGGTCCGAGGTTGTGTTCGGTGAGCGCTCGCATTACAATTTTTGGTCTTGAGACGCATCGTTAGTGAGCGATCCGCGCAGGGAGCTCAGTTCTCGGCGCACGTTGACTGTATTAACAGTACGAAACACTGGATGCACTGAGATGTTGTCTGATTCTGCGCGAGGAGTTGGGGTAGGTTTCGCAATGTCCGACAGTCTATAATCGCAATGTTCATTATCTGACTGTCTTTTATTGGGGTCTTGGGAGGGAATGGGCTCACTTATGTCATTTTCACTTTCACTTTTCCGATGTCTGACAGCGTATGTGTATGTTTCGTCTCTTTGTTTCAGGAAAATGAAGAATCTTGTCAAGGAACTCCAGATGGCGACGATGAGGTGGAGGCTCCAGCCGTATAACGAATGGAGAGCGATGCCATTGATGATTGTGCTGATAATAGTTTTTATTGTGCGAATTGCCACATATATTCCTATTAATCCAGCGGTTACGGATCCGAACGTGGTAAATCCTGACCATAACTTCTGTGCGGTAGATTCAGCTATTTGTTGAAGCGACTCTTCGTCGAGCAGGTTGAACATGTTAATATTTCCTGCTGCGTATTGTCTACCTGAGGCGCCTTGTGCAATAGTATTTATTACGGCTACCTTTTCTACAGGGAACATTATGTGATCCTGCAGTTTGTCGAGGTCGTCTTGCGAATATATGCCTCCAGTCGCAAGGTTTTTGGGGTCCACGTATTTCCATGTGGCCTTAGAGATTGGATGGAGTTCTGACGGTGCAATAGTTTCTGTTAGTGATGGAGTGAGTCGGTACCATGTTCCATGTATTCTGTAATATGGAGATAGTAACTCGCTGCACGGCTTCTCTGTACCGGTGTTTGAAATAATGTGGTCCTTTGGTTTCAGGAATCTTGAAGAATTCTTGTACGTGACGGGCAGTTCGTCATAACAGCGTTCCGTTTTCCGGATCTGGACTGTCACTGGGATACATTTGATAATATGGACCACTTCACCTGCTGGGACTGCAATAAATCCAGCGTCTTTCATGATGGCGGCTGCCACTTCTTCAGGGGCTGTGTGCAGCTGAGTGAGTGCGTTCTGGAGAATTTGTCGTTCTAGTTCGCACTTTTGACGAATGACGTCCTTATATAGTTGACAAAATTGTGTACGGAGATGTTTCTCTACGTAGACGAATTTGCTGTTGACATAGGTGAATATGTCGAGATTGTTGACGAGGGTGGGTGACTTCTCCTTGAATTTCCCTGACTTCCCCGTTTCTAGTATGAACAGTTTTGGATGTTCTGTACGGATTATGATAAATCCGCAGACTGAAGATCGTCCTGTCTCGGTTAGTGCAAATGTTGTATCCTGAGAGGCAACTGTATACAAGGTTGGCGAGGATTTTAACTGTGGGGATAGCTTGGTCGCTAGCCCTTCGTATAGAACATCGTAGTTGTTGAATCTGCATGAATCTGTTGGTGCGGGTTCCCAGAATGTGTATCCGTCCTGTGAATCGAGGCAGTTGCCTTTCTGAAGAGGACAGGTTTGTCCGGATTGTAAATGAATTTGTGCTGTGGATAGCTTTATCGGTGCAATGTAGTCCCGTATCGTGATGCGTATTATGGCTTGCACCACGACGTCCGTCCAGGTTCCAAAAGGATCGTTGTAGGTTGTGCCTGAGCAGCTTCCGTCATTCTTGATTTCTCCTGCCATTGTGAGGCTACGAGAGGTTGTGGAATTTGGCTGGACTCCTGTGATCTGTGCCGCTGGCGTAATATACAGAGTTCCAGTAGTGTGTAGATTAGAGCATGTTTCACTGGTGGTGGTTAGGAGATACTCTTGTCTACCATTGGCGACGACGGAATTATGCGAATGCATGCCACAGTAGTAGATCGTTCTGTCTATTTCAATGTGGCATTGGAGGACTCGGGCTTGCGAAAACTCGGCTAGCTGCAGAAGTTGAATTCGCTCTAAACTCTCGATCGGTGTGACATCTTCGGGTTCGCAATTCAGGTTATCGATGGTAGAGTACGTAGTGACGTTGAGTGTCGGTCCACCGCAATCATATCCAATGAGGGTATAAACTTGCGTGGTAATGGTGCATAGGATGGCAACTTGTAACGGATACATGTTTGTGGTTGCGAAATTGTCTGAAGACTGGAGCTCCTCTGGAATGATCCTATCTTCCGAGGGGCTGAGTCGTGATGCGACAAGCTTATCTTCCGGCTGTAGAAGGAGATTTTGTCGACGCTGGGTTTCGGATTTCGCTCGTTTGTCGGTGTTGACCGGACGCGTGATTAACGCGGATTCTAATTTCGCGTCAGCGGAGGACTGTAATGAAATCTCCTGGGAGGGTTTCTTATCGCAAGTCGCAGGAGATGCTACAATCATTGTTCGCGGGTTATCGCAGAGGTATAGTATAATACGAAATTTGTTTCTCCTTTTTGCTGACGCGTATTTTACAGACGTATAATTCCTAGATGGATGAAACTCGCTTTGCGGTGCACGGATACTTGACCGTTTAGATTGGAAGAGATCATGTTCCGGCGAAAAATCAGAGGTAGGTTTTTGAAATGAAATATAGACTCTCTTTGACTCTGATTTAGAAATTATCGCGGGATGATCTTTTATGATCGACTCGTATACTCGGTCTATACGAGGTAGAGTTTTATGCTTTATTTTATGTAGACGTTCTGTCGTCTTTAGAGAATCAAAGGCGGGGACATTTCCTTTCAACCTAGACTCGGAATAGAAACAATCGGACTTGATACCGGAGCTTGTAGAATAAACCTTCATAGGTTTGAATTCGTGGGAGTCTTCTTTGGACTCTGGATTAAAATTGTCGGGATGGTTACCGAATACGTCGGGATGGTTACCGGAATTGAAAAGGTCGGGATGGTTACCGAATGCGTCGGGATGGTTACCGGAATTAGAAAGGTCGGGATGGTTACCGAATACGTCGGGATGGTTACCGGAATTAGAAAGGTCGGGATGGTTACCGAATGCGTCGGGATAGTTACCGGAATTAGAAAGGTCGGGATGGTTACCGAATGCGTCGGGATAGTGCCCGGAATTAGTTGAATAACGCTCGATCTCTTCCACCTCTAACACGGGTAATCGGAATGAGATCGGACGCGGAGATGTGTTGAAACATCTGAGGCTCGCTTTGCCTCCGCGATTAGTGACTACACAGTCACCGAGGAATACATCCGGCGCTACGCTGACGCGGCGGATATATCCCTGTTTCGGGCCCTGTACGCTGACTGCAATGCAGGCGGCTGTTCGGGGCTCAACAGCAAACTCATTAGAGTCTGCTGCAGTCCTTGATTCGGACTGTTGATTTTGATTTTTGCGCTTATCGACCGATTCCTCTACGATATTATTCGATGTGATACGAATCTCTCGCGGTTGCACCCGACGTTTTGAGAGAGGGAATGTTTCTTCCTCTGTCCTTGCGGCGTGCTTTTCAAGAGAGACCTCCGTTTTCGGAGAAGGCATTGAAATAACCCTCGTCATTGAACTATCGCGGGGCTCAGTCGGCAGTGCGCGTGAATTAGAGAACGGAATAGAAATGTTTCCGATTAAAACAAATTGCCTTGCAAAGGAAATCTCAGCTCCTCCTATAAAGAAGGGCGAGCCGAGAATTCCGTTAACACTGACTGGAAAATCGTCCCCGAGCACGTGGAATTTGACAGGGATTGTCCCTTGAATGAATATAACGACTTCGCCGAGTGTTACTATGGAACCCTCGGTTATTCCATGAACTTCGATCGTGCTCGTGGGATCAATGATTATCCCAGGTTTTAAACTAGACGCGCGTATCAAATTGACTTCCGAGCCCGTGTCTAATAAGAATTCACTTTTCTCGCGAAGCTGAGGGGCGGAGATTTGTACGCGCGGGATCGGCGAGTCTACTGCGAGGTTAACTGCAGAGACGAATCGTCGATCTGGTCTTCGGGGAGCTCGTTCGTTCGAACGGCGGTCTGCGTGAATGTTTGGTTGCGCTTTGTTGGGGCGGCCTCCCGCTGTTGATTCGTTCCTGTCGGGAGGCCTGACTCGTTTCCCGAGCGCAGGTTATTGTTATAGGCTCTTTTTCGACATTCGTGAATGTCATGCCCGGGAGTTTTGCAATAGTTGCAAAACTTGCGGGGCTCTCCCGAACGTCTGTCGCGATTTGAATTCGGGTCCCGGTTTTCGCGCTGCGGGTTTTGTTCGCGAGGGGTTTCGGATCGCCACTGCGGAGTTGGAGAACGATAAGAGTTGCGGTTCGAGTTTCTCCACGAGTCTCGACGTTGGTCGGACCCGTTATCGCGACGCTCATCCGGTCTGTTGTCGCGACGTTCAGGGATGCGTTCGCGAGAATTGAAATTGTCAGAAGAGCGTGGGCGATAGGAGCTTCTGTTATCTGAGAAGCTTACCTTGCGGGAATCGTCACGATTAGATTCGCGACGACGGTTTTGATACAGCTCATATTGCTTATATGCAGAGATGGCTGCTTCGAAGATCTCTGCCGAATTCTGAGAACGGCAATGCAAAACTTCGCTGCGAAGTTGTGGGAGTAGACCGCGAAGGAAGCACTCGACTGTGAAACGATCGATTTCTCTGTAGTCGTAATGTCCTTCGGTAGAATCGCTGATGGCGGTTCGTAAATCTTTGACTCGATTTATGAAGTCAAGAATATGCTCATTGTTGCCCTGGGCTATGCTTGCCAATTCGCCACGGTACTGGTCCACGAATTTGTAGGGTCCCAGTACTGTTCGTAGCTTATCGCAAAGTTGTGAGATCGTACGTATGTTTTCGCCTTCAATGGCAGCGTACGCACGATCGGAAAGTTTATTGCAGATTAGATTAGTAAGGGCACGTTCTATGGATTCGGGGATAGAATCACGCGCGCGTTTGCAGGCGCGGATGAATTTTAGGACGGGAATCGATGTTCCGTCGAATTTGGGTACGAGTTCTGCGGCTTGTTTCAACGCGAAATTTCCTGTTGGCTCATATTGCGGGGTTTCGCGTGGCTCTGATAATGAAGGTTCTCGCGTGTTAGAGACGTTACTGGGGCCTGGTGTAGGCGCTTGGTGACGTAAGTTTTGGTTCAAGGCTTGAATATTGTGGAGCTCTTTGCGTATTTCATCGAGCATGTTATTTTGATTCTGTGCGTCTTCTTCATATTTAAGACGCAATTTAGCAATGAATTCGGTTTGCTCTTTTAAATATTCCTCTTTACGGGCGAGATCTTGCGCGTAAAGAAGTAGCTCTTCCTCGGTTGGCGGAGGAAGGTCTTGATTAGGATCCGCTCGGGGATCCGTTTGGGATCGTGTGATTGGGCGAGACATTTTGCGATATTAGTGTGAATTCTTACTCGACACACGATATAGAGAACAAATGTCAGACGTACAAAAACAATTTGTTAATGGTTCGACTACCGGCGACCGTTTTCGTGTCCTACCGACTGCGCCAAATTTTGTTACGTCACGTCCCACGTCCTAGGCAAAGAGGATGACCCCAGGAGGCGGCACGTGGAATTGAAGAGGAAACGGTCTTTTACGCCAAGACAGCCAGACGGGCAGTCATATGCGCTAGGACACCGATAGTCATTTGAGACCGACACCCGCTAGCAGTCAACGCGGATGGCGATACTTCTACGCTGACGCAACGAACGCGGTGAGTTGACATGGAACAAAAGGGGTTACAAAAGATACGAATTCTCACCGGTTAGTTGTTGTATCTTAGTAGTACTGTTGAAGGAGCTGAGCTCGTCGGTCAGCATGGGTCTGGTATAACGGGTCGTCCAGACAGATCTCATCGAGATGAGGAAGGTTTGGCAGTTGTCTCGCTGGGGTACGCACGACAATGCGTCTGTTGGACGGTAGGTACTCGTCCTTGATGATCCTACAGCGAACGTGCGGCAAGATTATGGTGCTCCTGCTGTCATCGTCATCAGAGCTGGTGACGAGATCAATGACCTCGTAACGAACGGCAGGCGGGTTGTTGTTGTCACTTGACAGGTTTATGGTATTCCTGGCGTCGTCGTCGTCGTCAGAGATGTCAACGAGATCGGCTATCTCGTAGCGACCAGCAGACGGTTTGGTGACAGGTGAAGAACGCGAGAGGTCCGCGTGGTCGACCTCTGTGTTCGGAATCGGACGGCACGGACAACCGTATACCGATACGTAATCTGACGCGTCGCACTCGATATTCTCGGTCGTACCGAGAAGTTCAGTCCAATCAGTCGAACTTAAGACGCGGTTTAAGATGGCTGTTTGATTTAATGCCCGTTTGAACTTGGCCAGTTGATACTTTCGGCCTGCACGACGTGTACGACGCATAAGGGATGGGTATGGAAGGAACTGTTTCGGAAGAGTTAATACTCTGAAAATCCTTTTGTCGGATTTTGTCCAAGTCCCAAACGTGAAAGAAAAATTGGCCAGGGGTTCCCCGTAGGCGCTGGCCAGAGGTAATTTACCTGACTCGAAAATGTCCACTCGTTAATCGGCACTACCCAGCAGAGCAGACGAACTGGCCTCCGAGCCGGGTCACCGTGCGACAACGAGGGCACTATTAAAACAGTCACTTCACTTTAGACACTGATATGTTTCCTTTCACAAACTGTCACTCTAACTTCGATAATCTTTTGACTAAGTGTCACCTCGTTGACGTATTGCCTCGGCGGAGCTGTAAGCTTCTCCCTTTGTGACCGAGGTTGAACACGTAAGCGAGAGCTCAATTATTTATTATTAATATTAAATGCGTTTATCTGATTTGGAAAGTTATTATTTCCAAACGTCTACTCGTCAACCACTACTTCTCAGCGGAGCGGACGAACTGACCTCCAAGCCGAGTTCTGTATGATTAACGAGGGCACGATTCGAATTTCGAAAAGAAACTGTCACTGGATTTAGTAGAATGATGTAGAAATTAACTTCACGTAACACTGGTAAAATATAATATATATATTGAAATAAAGAACGTTGAGTACACTTGAGTATAAACTTGGTAGTATAATAATAAATGAATTAAACGTAATAATCGTATACGGAGTATGAGTTAGTAAGAGTTAGAATTGGAATTGATTTAGGAATTGAATTGGAATGGATTTGGAATAGAATAGTAGAACAAACGTCGATGAACGTCGAAGCGCGAATTAGAAGAGCGCAGATCGACACGTCTGCTCGCTTCGCTGGCTTGGGCCAGACTGACTGATGTCGTTGTGTGAGAATGGAGTGAGCGCAGACCGACACGTCCGCTCACTTCGCTGGCTAGCACCAGACTGATGCAAGAGGCAGCTCTGCGTAGCCTCCTTCGCTCGGAGTGGGGGTTGCTGACGCTGCAGTCCCTTTGTCCTCGCTCGTCGGAGTGGTGACGGGTGCAAGACTGCTGACGTTGCAGTCTCTTTGTCCTCGCTCTCGACAGAGTGGTGACGCGTGCAAGACTGCTGACGTTGCGATCTCTTTGTTCTCGAGGTGGCGTTTACTCGAGCGGAGTTGAGGATTTGAACAAGTTGTAAGTGTAGATGAGGGTTTGAACAAGTGTTAAGTGTAGATGAGGGTTTAAACAAGTTATAAGTGTAGATGAGGGTTTGAACAAGTGTTAGGTAAGATTGAGAGTTTGGAGTGGTGGTTGGGTTTAGAACAATTGGGAGAGTCGAGATTTAAGTAGTGATGGGTATTAGAACAAGTTTAGGGAAAGTCGTGGGTGAAGTAGTGATGGGTTTAAGATGTATTAGAATTAGAACAAGAGTTTGATAGCGATGGGTTTAAGAGGTTGTTATGTACTTAGTATTTAGTCTTAACCTAGAATCGAGGTACGGTCCTCGATTCGACCAACGTCGGAGGTCGTCCGACGTAACAGTACGTAACTTTTCGCATAGTGCAGAAATTGTGGATATGTGCTCGCCTTCTATAGCGGCATAAGCACGATCGTGGAGTTTATTGCAGAGCAATTTTGTGAGGGCACGCTCTGCAGTGGCCGGTACGGTGTCACGCGCGCGTTTGCATGCACGTATGAATTGTAGGACGGAAGACGAAGTTCCGTCGAATCTAGGGACAAGCTCGGCGGCTTGTTTTAGAGCAAAATTGCCAGTAGGTTCTGTTACGTCGTCCGATGTACGACGTTGGCCTTGTACACACACTATGTATACAAGGTCTGATCTGCATAAGATCCATACACCGTCCCCTAGACATAAGAGCATAGTATTAAGATCTCATTATTCTATTGTTCTAATCCTTATCTCCGTCTTTACCCATCACCATAACTTCTCCTTGATCAACACCTTACCTCAGTTTCAACCCATCACCACGACACATAATGCAATAAAGTATTGCATCACTCTGGAAGCATCTAGAAGCTTCTAGAAACGTCGAGAAGTCCAAAGACTGCTGCATCAGCAGTCCCACGCTCGTAGAGGGCAATAGGACAGCCACGAGACTGCAGCGTCAGCAGAAATGCACGTGCAGTCCCCGGGAGCGAAGACGCTGCTGCGTCAGCGGTTCTCCCACTCCGACGACTGAAGAACAAAGAGACTGCAGCGTCAGCTATCCCCACTCCGAACGAAGGAGGCAAGGCAGAGCAGGCGCTTGCATCAGTCCGCCTCCATCTCGCGACTCGAGCAGTCCGCCTTCAGCCAGCGACTCGCACGGACATGCCAGTCCGGCTTCAAGAGCAGACGTGTTCAGTCTAGCTCCGCGAAAGTGAAGTGTGTCGATCCTTCACTCCTAATTCCAATTCCAATTCCAACTCTAACTCAACTCAACTCAAGTCCTAATTCTCATACGTTATTCCTACAACATATTACTATATCCATTATTCATTAATCCAATTACTACTCCTATTATAATTGTTACGTCGGACGACCTCCGACGTTGGTCGAATCGAGGACCGTACCTCGATTCTAGGTTAAGACTAAATATTAAGTACATAACAACCTCTTAAACCCATCGCTACCAAACTCTTGTTCTAATTCTAATATCTCTTAAACCCATTGCTATCAAACTCTTGTTCTAATTCTAATACCTCTTAAACCCATCACTACTTCACCCACAACTTTCCCTAAACTTGTTCTAATACCCATCACTACTTAAATCTCGACTCTCCCAATTGTTCTAAACCCAACCATCACTCCGAACTTACTTTCACTTGTTCAAACCCTCATCTACACTTACAACTTGTTCAAATCCTCAACTCCGCTCGAGTAAACGCCACCTCGAGAACAAAGAGATCGCAACGTCAGCAGTCTTGCACGCGTCACCACTCTGTCGAGAGCGAGGACAAAGAGACTGCAACGTCAGCAGTCTTGCACCCGTCACCACTCCGACGAGCGAGGACAAAGGGACTGCAACGTCAGCAACCCCCACTCCGAGCGAAGGAGGCTACGCAGAGCTGCCTCTTGCATCAGTCTGGTGCTAGCCAGCGGAGTGAGCGGACGTGTCGGTCTGCGCTCACTCCATTCTCACACAACGACATCAGTCAGTCTGGCCCAAGCCAGCGAAGTGAGCAGACGTGTCGACCTGCGCTCTTCTAATTCGCGCTTCGACGTTCATCGACGTTTGTTCTACAATTCCAATTCCAAATCTAATTCCAATTCTAATTCAAACTCAATACCAATTCCGACTCAACGCAGTCTCTATTCCAACACTAATTCATTTACTAACTCCTACGCAATTAATTCACTTAATTCATATTCACATTTATATTAATACAATTGTAACCAAGTGTAACCAAGTTATTATTATAATATATCTTATTTTACCAGAACTTCGCGAGTGACTTCTCTTACAATTCAATCAATTCAGTGACCTATTTCTCTCCGATATTCAAACTATATCTTCGTTTATCGTGCACTTGTAGAGTATTGAAACTCGGTCACAAAGGGAGAAGCTTACAGCTCCGCCGAGACAATACGTCTGCAAGCGACATTTTGAACAATTGTTCCATTAGCAATCGTGCACTTGTTGAGTATTGAAACTCGGTCACAAAGGGAGAAGCTTACAGCTCCGCCGAGACAATACGTCTGCAAGCGACATTTTGATCGGTCAAGTGTTTTCTCGGTCAAGTGTTCGATCAAGTCTCCATCAAGTGACAGTTCACACAAGGAATACGTGCAGTGCTAGATCTATAGTGACAGTTCTAACAGTGCCCTCGTTCGTTACACAGTGACCCGGCTTGGAGGCCAGTTCGTCCGCTCCGCTTGGGTAGTGTCAATGAACGAGCGGACCTTTTCAATAACTACATTTTATTAAAGTCACAGGTGGAATACCGCTGGCCAGCGCCTCCGGGGAACCCCTGGCCAATTTTCCCTTTTTCATTCAGAACATAGACAAAATTCCTATAAAGGATTTCTTGAGAAGGAGTTGTTAAACCAAGTTCCTTTCGCTCCTCTCTCCTCATGCGTCGAACACGTCACGACCGAGAATATCGAGTGTGACGCGTCAGATTACGTATCGGTATACGGTTGTCCGTGCCGTCCGATTCCGAACACAGAGATCAACCACGCGGATCTCTCGCGTTCCACGCCTGTCAACGTTACACCAGCTGCCCGCTATGAGATCATCGATCTCATAGACATCTCTGACGACGACGACAGCCAGGACACAGTGATCCTGCCACGTCCTCGTTGCGTCATCACCAACAGCACGTTCCTGTCACCACGTCAACGTATTACGTTGCGTCTTCCCAATCTTCCTCGCCTGGAAGATATTTGCATCGAGGACCCACAGTACGAGGTCTACGCAGCGCAGAGGAAACAACTCCTGCGACAGTATTATTAAGGCGTAACAACAAACCGGTGAGAATCAGTATCTTGTATCCATCCTTACCCCATGTCAACTCACCGCGTTCGTTGCGTTTACGTATAAGTATCGCCATCCGCGTTGACTGCAAGCGGGTGCCGATTTTCCAAATGACTATCGGTGTCCTAGCGCATATGACTGCCCGTCTGGCTGTCTTGGCGTAAAAGACCGTTTCCTCATCAATTCCACGTGCCGCCTCCTGGGGTCATCTCCTTTGCCTAGGACGTGGGGCGTGACGTAACAAAATTTGGCGCAGTCGGTAGGACACGAAAACGGTCGCCGGTAGTTGAACCATTAACAAATTGTTTTCGTACGTCTGACATTTGTTCTCTATATCGTGTGTCGAGTAAGAATTCACACTAATATCGCAAAATGTCTCGCCCAATCACACGATCCCAAACGGATCCCCGAGCGGATCCTAATCAAGACCTTCCTCCGCCAACCGAGGAAGAGCTACTTCTTTACGCGCAAGATCTCGCCCGTAAAGAGGAATATTTAAAAGAGCAAACCGAATTCATTGCTAAATTGCGTCTTAAATATGAAGAAGACGCACAGAATCAAAATAACATGCTCGATGAAATACGCAAAGAGCTCCACAATATTCAAGCCTTGAACCAAAACTTACGTCACCAAGCGCCTACACCAGGCCCCAGTAACGTCTCTAACACGCGAGAACCTTCATTATCAGAGCCACGCGAAACCCCGCAATATGAGCCAACAGGAAATTTCGCGTTGAAACAAGCCGCAGAACTCGTACCCAAATTCGACGGAACATCGATTCCCGTCCTAAAATTCATCCGCGCCTGCAAACGCGCGCGTGATTCTATCCCCGAATCCATAGAACGTGCCCTTACTAAACTAATCTGCAATAAACTTTCCGATCGTGCGTACGCTGCCATTGAAGGCGAAAACATACGTACGATCTCACAACTTTGCGATAAGCTACGAACAGTACTGGGACCCTACAAATTCGTGGACCAGTACCGTGGCGAATTGGCAAGCGTAGCCCAGGGCAACAATGAGCATATTCTTGACTTCATAAATCGAGTCAAAGATTTACGAACCGCCATCAGCGATTCTACCGAAGGACATTACGACTACAGAGAAATCGATCGTTTCACAGTCGAGTGCTTCCTTCGCGGTCTACTCCCACAACTTCGCAGCGAAGTTTTGCATTGCCGTTCTCAGAATTCGGCAGAGATCTTCGAAGCAGCCATCTCTGCATATAAGCAATATGAGCTGTATCAAAACCGTCGTCGCGAATCTAATCGTGACGATTCCCGCAAGGTAAGCTTCTCAGATAACAGAAGCTCCTATCGCCCACGCTCTACTGACAATTTCAATTCTCGCGAACGCATCCCTGAACGTCGCGACAACAGACCGGATGAGCGTCGCGATAACGGGTCCGACCAACGTCGAGACTCGTGGAGAAACTCGAACCGCAACTCTTATCGTTCTCCAACTCCGCAGTGGCGATCCGAAACCCCTCGCGAACAAAACCCGCAGCGCGAAAACCGGGACCCGAATTCAAATCGCGACAGACGTTCGGGAGAGCCCCGCAAGTTTTGCAACTATTGCAAAACTCCCGGGCATGACATTCACGAATGTCGAAAAAGAGCCTATAACAATAACCTGCGCTCGGGAAACGAGTCAGGCCTCCCGACAGGAACGAATCAACAGCGGGAGGCCGCCCCAACAAAGCGCAACCAAACATTCACGCAGACCGCCGTTCGAACGAACGAGCTCCCCGAAGACCAGATCGACGATTCGTCTCTGCAGTTAACCTCGCAGTAGACTCGCCGATCCCGCGCGTACAAATCTCCGCCCCTCAGCTTCGCGAGAAAAGTGAATTCTTATTAGACACGGGCTCGGAAGTCAATTTGATACGCGCGTCTAGTTTAAAACCTGGGATAATCATTGATCCCACGAGCACGATCGAAGTTCATGGAATAACCGAGGGTTCCATAGTAACACTCGGCGAAGTCGTTATATTCATTCAAGGGACAATCCCTGTCAAATTCCACGTGCTCGGGGACGATTTTCCAGTCAGTGTTAACGGAATTCTCGGCTCGCCCTTCTTTATAGGAGGAGCTGAGATTTCCTTTGCAAGGCAATTTGTTTTAATCGGAAACATTTCTATTCCGTTCTCTAATTCACGCGCACTGCCGACTGAGCCCCGCGATAGTTCAATGACGAGGGTTATTTCAATGCCTTCTCCGAAAACGGAGGTCTCTCTTGAAAAGCACGCCGCAAGGACAGAGGAAGAAACATTCCCTCTCTCAAAACGTCGGGTGCAACCGCGAGAGATTCGTATCACATCGAATAATATCGTAGAGGAATCGGTCGATAAGCGCAAAAATCAAAATCAACAGTCCGAATCAAGGACTGCAGCAGACTCTAATGAGTTTGCTGTTGAGCCCCGAACAGCCGCCTGCATTGCAGTCAGCGTACAGGGCCCGAAACAGGGATATATCCGCCGCGTCAGCGTAGCGCCGGATGTATTCCTCGGTGACTGTGTAGTCACTAATCGCGGAGGCAAAGCGAGCCTCAGATGTTTCAACACATCTCCGCGTCCGATCTCATTCCGATTACCCGTGTTAGAGGTGGAAGAGATCGAGCGTTATTCAACTAATTCCGGGTACTATCCCGACGCATTCGGTAACCATCCCGACCTTTCTAATTCCGGTAACCATCCCGACGTATTCGGTAACCATCCCGACCTTTCTAATTCCGGTAACCATCCCGACGTATTCGGTAACCATCCCGACCTTTCTAATTCCGGTAACCATCCCGACGTATTCGGTAACCATCCCGACCTTTCTAATTCCGGTAACCATCCCGACGCATTCGGTAACCATCCCGACCTTTCTAATTCCGGTAACCATCCCGACGCATTCGGTAACCATCCCGACCTTTCTAATTCCGGTAACCATCCCGACAATTTTAATCCAGAGTCCAAAGAAGACTCCCGCGAATTCAAACCTATGAAGGTTTATTCTACAAGCTCCGGTATCAAGTCCGATTGTTTCTATTCCGAGTCTAGGTTGAAAGGAAATGTCCCCGCCTTTGATTCTCTAAAGACGACAGAACGTCTACATAAAATAAAGCATAAAACTCTACCTCGTATAGACCGAGCATACGAGTCGATCATAAAAGATCATCCCGCGATAATTTCTAAATCAGAGTCAAAGAGAGTCTATATTTCATTTCAAAAACCTACCTCTGATTTTTCGCCGGAACATGATCTCTTCCAATCTAAACGGTCAAGTATCCGTGCACCGCAAAGCGAGTTTCATCCATCTAGGAATTATACGTCTGTAAAATACGCGTCAGCAAAAAGGAGAAACAAATTTCGTATTATACTGTTACGTCGGACGACCTCCGACGTTGGTCGAATCGAGGACCGTACCTCGATTCTAGGTTAAGACTAAATACTAAGTACATAACAACCTCTTAAACCCATCGCTACCAAACTCTTGTTCTAATTCTAATACCTCTTAAACCCATCACTACTTCACCCACGACTTTCCCTAAACTTGTTCTAATACCCATCACTACTTAAATCTCGACTCTCCCAATTGTTCTAAACCCAACCACCACTCCAAACTCTCAATCTTACCTAACACTTGTTCAAACCCTCATCTACACTTATAACTTGTTTAAACCCTCATCTACACTTAACACTTGTTCAAACCCTCATCTACACTTACAACTTGTTCAAATCCTCAACTCCGCTCGAGTAAACGCCACCTCGAGAACAAAGAGATCGCAACGTCAGCAGTCTTGCACGCGTCACCACTCTGTCGAGAGCGAGGACAAAGAGACTGCAACGTCAGCAGTCTTGCACCCGTCACCACTCCGACGAGCGAGGACAAAGGGACTGCAGCGTCAGCAACCCCCACTCCGAGCGAAGGAGGCTACGCAGAGCTGCCTCTTGCATCAGTCTGGTGCTAGCCAGCGAAGTGAGCGGACGTGTCGGTCTGCGCTCACTCCATTCTCACACAACGACATCAGTCAGTCTGGCCCAAGCCAGCGAAGCGAGCAGACGTGTCGATCTGCGCTCTTCTAATTCGCGCTTCGACGTTCATCGACGTTTGTTCTACTATTCTATTCCAAATCCATTCCAATTCAATTCCTAAATCAATTCCAATTCTAACTCTTACTAACTCATACTCCGTATACGATTATTACGTTTAATTCATTTATTATTATACTACCAAGTTTATACTCAAGTGTACTCAACGTTCTTTATTTCAATATATATATTATATTTTACCAGTGCTACGTGAAGTTAATTTCCACATCATTCTACTAAATCCAGTGACAGTTTCTTTTCGAAATTCGAATCGTGCCCTCGTTAATCATACAGAACTCGGCTTGGAGGTCAGTTCGTCCGCTCCGCTGAGAAGTAGTGGTTGACGAGTAGACGTTTGGAAATAATAACTTTCCAAATCAGATAAACGCATTTAATATTAATAATAAATAATTGAGCTCTCGCTTACGTGTTCAACCTCGGTCACAAAGGGAGAAGCTTACAGCTCCGCCGAGGCAATACGTCAACGAGGTGACACTTAGTCAAAAGATTATCGAAGTAAAGTGACAGTTTGTGAAAGGAAACATATCAGTGTCTAAAGTGAAGTGACTGTTTTAATAGTGCCCTCGTTGTCGCACGGTGACCCGGCTCGGAGGCCAGTTCGTCTGCTCTGCTGGATAGTGCCGATTAACGAGTGGACATTTTTCGAGTCAGGTAAATTACCTCTGGCCAGCGCCTACGGGGAACCCCTGGCCAATTTTTCTTTCACGTTTGGGACTTAGACAAATTCGACAAAAGGATTTTCAGAGTATTAACTCTTCCGAAACAGTTCCTTCCATACCTATCCCTTATGCGTCGTACACGTCGTGCAGGCCGAAAGTATCAACAGAGATCAACCACGCGGATCTCTCGCGTTCCACGCCTGTCAACGTTACACCAGCTGCCCGCTATGAGATCATCGATCTCATAGACATCTCTGACGACGAGGACGACGCCAGGAATACCATAAACCTGTCAAGTGACAACAACAACCCGCCTGCCGTTCGTTACGAGGTCATTGATCTCGTCACCAGCTCTGATGACGATGACAGCAGGAGCACCATAATCTTGCCGCACGTTCGCTGTAGGATCATCAAGGACGAGTACCTACCGTCCAACAGACGCATTGTCGTGCGTACCCCAGCGAGACAGCTGCCAAACCTTCCTCATCTCGATGAGATCTGTCTGGACGACCCGTTATACCAGACCCATGCTGACCGACGAGCTCAGCTCCTTCAACAGTACTATTAAGTTACAACAACTAACCGGTGAGAATTCGTATCTTTTGTAACCCCTTTTGTTCCATGTCAACTCACCGCGTTCGTTGCGTTTACGTATAAGTATCGCCATCCGCGTTGACTGCAAGCGGGTGCCGATTTTCCAAATGACTATCGGTGTCCTAGCGCATATGACTGCCCGTCTGGCTGTCTTGGCGTAAAAGACCGTTTCCTCATCAATTCCACGTGCCGCCTCCTGGGGTCATCTCCTTTGCCTAGGACGTGGGGCGTGACGTAACAAAATTTGGCGCAGTCGGTAGGACACGAAAACGGTCGCCGGTAGTTGAACCATTAACAAATTGTTTTCGTACGTCTGACATTTGTTCTCTATATCGTGTGTCGAGTAAGAATTCACACTAATATCGCAAAATGTCTCGCCCAATCACACGATCCCAAACGGATCCCCGAGCGGATCCTAATCAAGACCTTCCTCCGCCAACCGAGGAAGAGCTACTTCTTTACGCGCAAGATCTCGCCCGTAAAGAGGAATATTTAAAAGAGCAAACCGAATTCATTGCTAAATTGCGTCTTAAATATGAAGAAGACGCACAGAATCAAAATAACATGCTCGATGAAATACGCAAAGAGCTCCACAATATTCAAGCCTTGAACCAAAACTTACGTCACCAAGCGCCTACACCAGGCCCCAGTAACGTCTCTAACACGCGAGAACCTTCATTATCAGAGCCACGCGAAACCCCGCAATATGAGCCAACAGGAAATTTCGCGTTGAAACAAGCCGCAGAACTCGTACCCAAATTCGACGGAACATCGATTCCCGTCCTAAAATTCATCCGCGCCTGCAAACGCGCGCGTGATTCTATCCCCGAATCCATAGAACGTGCCCTTACTAAACTAATCTGCAATAAACTTTCCGATCGTGCGTACGCTGCCATTGAAGGCGAAAACATACGTACGATCTCACAACTTTGCGATAAGCTACGAACAGTACTGGGACCCTACAAATTCGTGGACCAGTACCGTGGCGAATTGGCAAGCGTAGCCCAGGGCAACAATGAGCATATTCTTGACTTCATAAATCGAGTCAAAGATTTACGAACCGCCATCAGCGATTCTACCGAAGGACATTACGACTACAGAGAAATCGATCGTTTCACAGTCGAGTGCTTCCTTCGCGGTCTACTCCCACAACTTCGCAGCGAAGTTTTGCATTGCCGTTCTCAGAATTCGGCAGAGATCTTCGAAGCAGCCATCTCTGCATATAAGCAATATGAGCTGTATCAAAACCGTCGTCGCGAATCTAATCGTGACGATTCCCGCAAGGTAAGCTTCTCAGATAACAGAAGCTCCTATCGCCCACGCTCTTCTGACAATTTCAATTCTCGCGAACGCATCCCTGAACGTCGCGACAACAGACCGGATGAGCGTCGCGATAACGGGTCCGACCAACGTCGAGACTCGTGGAGAAACTCGAACCGCAACTCTTATCGTTCTCCAACTCCGCAGTGGCGATCCGAAACCCCTCGCGAACAAAACCCGCAGCGCGAAAACCGGGACCCGAATTCAAATCGCGACAGACGTTCGGGAGAGCCCCGCAAGTTTTGCAACTATTGCAAAACTCCCGGGCATGACATTCACGAATGTCGAAAAAGAGCCTATAACAATAACCTGCGCTCGGGAAACGAGTCAGGCCTCCCGACAGGAACGAATCAACAGCGGGAGGCCGCCCCAACAAAGCGCAACCAAACATTCACGCAGACCGCCGTTCGAACGAACGAGCTCCCCGAAGACCAGATCGACGATTCGTCTCTGCAGTTAACCTCGCAGTAGACTCGCCGATCCCGCGCGTACAAATCTCCGCCCCTCAGCTTCGCGAGAAAAGTGAATTCTTATTAGACACGGGCTCGGAAGTCAATTTGATACGCGCGTCTAGTTTAAAACCTGGGATAACCATTGATCCCACGAGCACGATCGAAGTTCATGGAATAACCGAGGGTTCCATAGTAACACTCGGCGAAGTCGTTATATTCATTCAAGGGACAATCCCTGTCAAATTCCACGTGCTCGGGGACGATTTTCCAGTCAGTGTTAACGGAATTCTCGGCTCGCCCTTCTTTATAGGAGGAGCTGAGATTTCCTTTGCAAGGCAATTTGTTTTAATCGGAAACATTTCTATTCCGTTCTCTAATTCACGCGCACTGCCGACTGAGCCCCGCGATAGTTCAATGACGAGGGTTATTTCAATGCCTTCTCCGAAAACGGAGGTCTCTCTTGAAAAGCACGCCGCAAGGACAGAGGAAGAAACATTCCCTCTCTCAAAACGTCGGGTGCAACCGGGAGAGATTCGTATCACATCGAATAATATCGTAGAGGAACCGGTCGATAAGCGCAAAAATCAAAATCAACAGTCCGAATCAAGGACTGCAGCAGACTCTAATGAGTTTGCCGTTGAGCCCCGAACAGCCGCCTGCATTGCAGTCAGCGTACAGGGCCCGAAACAGGGATATATCCGCCGCGTCAGCGTAGCGCCGGATGTATTCCTCGGTGACTGTGTAGTCACTAATCGCGGAGGCAAAGCGAGCCTCAGATGTTTCAACACATCTCCGCGTCCGATCTCATTCCGATTACCCGTGTTAGAGGTGGAAGAGATCGAGCGTTATTCAACTAATTCCGGGTACTATCCCGACGCATTCGGTAACCATCCCGACCTTTCTAATTCCGGTAACCATCCCGACGCATTCGGTAACCATCCCGACCTTTCTAATTCCGGTAACCATCCCGACGTATTCGGTAACCATCCCGACCTTTCTAATTCCGGTAACCATCCCGACGCATTCGGTAACCATCCCGACCTTTTCAATTCCGGTAACCATCCCGACGTATTCGGTAACCATCCCGACAATTTTAATCCAGAGTCCAAAGAAGACTCCCACGAATTCAAACCTATGAAGGTTTATTCTACAAGCTCCGGTATCAAGTCCGATTTTTTCTATTCCGAGTCTAGGTTGAAAGGAAATGTCCCCGCCTTTGATTCTCTAAAGACGACAGAACGTCTACATAAAATAAAGCATAAAACTCTACCTCGTATAGACCGAGTATACGAGTCGATCATAAAAGATCATCCCGCGATAATTTCTAAATCAGAGTCAAAGAGAGTCTATATTTCATTTCAAAAACCTACCTCTGATTTTTCGCCGGAACATGATCTCTTCCAATCTAAACGGTCAAGTATCCGTGCACCGCAAAGCGAGTTTCATCCATCTAGGAATTATACGTCTGTAAAATACGCGTCAGCAAAAAGGAGAAACAAATTTCGTATTATACTATACCTCTGCGATAACCCGCGAACAATGATTGTAGCATCTCCTGCGACTTGCGATAAGAAACCCTCCCAGGAGATTTCATTACAGTCCTCCGCTGACGCGAAATTAGAATCCGCGTTAATCACGCGTCCGGTCAACACCGACAAACGAGCGAAATCCGAAACCCAGCGTCGACAAAATCTCCTTCTACAGCCGGAAGATAAGCTTGTCGCATCACGACTCAGCCCCTCGGAAGATAGGATCATTCCAGAGGAGCTCCAGTCTTCAGACAATTTCGCAACCACAAACATGTATCCGTTACAAGTTGCCATCCTATGCACCATTACCACGCAAGTTTATACCCTCATTGGATATGATTGCGGTGGACCGACACTCAACGTCACTACGTACTCTACCATCGATAACCTGAATTGCGAACCCGAAGATGTCACACCGATCGAGAGTTTAGAGCGAATTCAACTTCTGCAGCTAGCCGAGTTTTCGCAAGCCCGAGTCCTCCAATGCCACATTGAAATAGACAGAACGATCTACTACTGTGGCATGCATTCGCATAATTCCGTCGTCGCCAATGGTAGACAAGAGTATCTCCTAACCACCACCAGTGAAACATGCTCTAATCTACACACTACTGGAACTCTGTATATTACGCCAGCGGCACAGATCACAGGAGTCCAGCCAAATTCCACAACCTCTCGTAGCCTCACAATGGCAGGAGAAATCAAGAATGACGGAAGCTGCTCAGGCACAACCTACAACGATCCTTTTGGAACCTGGACGGACGTCGTGGTGCAAGCCATAATACGCATCACGATACGGGACTACATTGCACCGATAAAGCTATCCACAGCACAAATTCATTTACAATCCGGACAAACCTGTCCTCTTCAGAAAGGCAACTGCCTCGATTCACAGGACGGATACACATTCTGGGAACCCGCACCAACAGATTCATGCAGATTCAACAACTACGATGTTCTATACGAAGGGCTAGCGACCAAGCTATCCCCACAGTTAAAATCCTCGCCAACCTTGTATACAGTTGCCTCTCAGGATACAACATTTGCACTAACCGAGACAGGACGATCTTCAGTCTGCGGATTTATCATAATCCGTACAGAACATCCAAAACTGTTCATACTAGAAACGGGGAAGTCAGGGAAATTCAAGGAGAAGTCACCCACCCTCGTCAACAATCTCGACATATTCACCTATGTCAACAGCAAATTCGTCTACGTAGAGAAACATCTCCGTACACAATTTTCTCAACTATATAAGGACGTCATTCGTCAAAAGTGCGAACTAGAACGACAAATTCTCCAGAACGCACTCACTCAGCTGCACACAGCCCCTGAAGAAGTGGCAACCGCCATCATGAAAGACGCTGGATTTATTGCAGTCCCAGCAGGTGAAGTGGTCCATATTATCAAATGTATCCCAGTGACAGTCCAGATCCGGAAAACGGAACGCTGTTATGACGAACTGCCCGTCACGTACAAGAATTCTTCAAGATTCCTGAAACCAAAGGACCACATTATTTCAAACACCGGTACAGAGAAGCCGTGCAGCGAGTTACTATCTCCATATTACAGAATACATGGAACATGGTACCGACTCACTCCATCACTAACAGAAACTATTGCACCGTCAGAACTCCATCCAATCTCTAAGGCCACATGGAAATACGTGGACCCCAAAAACCTTGCGACTGGAGGCATATATTCGCAAGACGACCTCGACAAACTGCAGGATCACATAATGTTCCCTGTAGAAAAGGTAGCCGTAATAAATACTATTGCACAAGGCGCCTCAGGTAGACAATACGCAGCAGGAAATATTAACATGTTCAACCTGCTCGACGAAGAGTCGCTTCAACAAATAGCTGAATCTACCGCACAGAAGTTATGGTCAGGATTTACCACGTTCGGATCCGTAACCGCTGGATTAATAGGAATATATGTGGCAATTCGCACAATAAAAACTATTATCAGCACAATCATCAATGGCATCGCTCTCCATTCGTTATACGGCTGGAGCCTCCACCTCATCGTCGCCATCTGGAGTTCCTTGACAAGATTCTTCATTTTCCTGAAACAAAGAGACGAAACATACACATACGCTGTCAGATATCGGAAAAGTGAAAGTGAAAATGACATAAGTGAGCCCATTCCCTCCCAAGACCCCAATAAAAGACAGTCAAATAATGAACATTGCGATTATAGACTGTCGGACATTGCGAAACCTACCCCAACTCCTCGCGCAGAATCAGACAACATCTCAGTGCATCCAGTGTTTCGTACTGTTAATACAGTCAACGTGCGCCGAGAACTGAGCTCCCTGCGCGGATCGCTCACTAATGATGCGTCTCAAAACCAAAAATTGTAATGCGAGCGCTCACCGAAC
Organism: Lasioglossum baleicum; assembly: GCF_051020765.1. Taxonomy (NCBI): domain Eukaryota; kingdom Metazoa; phylum Arthropoda; class Insecta; order Hymenoptera; family Halictidae; genus Lasioglossum; species Lasioglossum baleicum. The sequence continues at coordinate 725,689 of NW_027469113.1, read as the reverse complement.
ACAACCTCGGACCGAGAGATTTCACTCCGAGAAATCTCTTCTCCGGCGAGGGAGGTGTTACGTCGGACGACCTCCGACGTTGGTCGAATCGAGGACCGTACCTCGATTCTAGGTTAAGACTAAATACTAAGTACATAACAACCTCTTAAACCCATCGCTATCAAACTCTTGTTCTAATTCTAATACATCTTAAACCCTCATCTACACTTAACACTTGTTCAAACCCTCATCTACACTTACAACTTGTTCAAATCCTCAACTCCGCTCGAGTAAACGCCACCTCGAGAACAAAGAGATCGCAACGTCAGCAGTCTTGCACGCGTCACCACTCTGTCGAGAGCGAGGACAAAGAGACTGCAACGTCAGCAGTCTTGCACCCGTCACCACTCCGACGAGCGAGGACAAAGGGACTGCAGCGTCAGCAACCCCCACTCCGAGCGAAGGAGGCTACGCAGAGCTGCCTCTTGCATCAGTCTGGTGCTAGCCAGCGAAGTGAGCGGACGTGTCGGTCTGCGCTCACTCCATTCTCACACAACGACATCAGTCAGTCTGGCCCAAGCCAGCGAAGCGAGCAGACGTGTCGATCTGCGCTCTTCTAATTCGCGCTTCGACGTTCATCGACGTTTGTTCTACTATTCCAAATCCATTCCAATTCAATTCCTAAATCAATTCCAATTCTAACTCTTACTAACTCATACTCCGTATACGATTATTACGTTTAATTCATTTATTATTATACTACCAAGTTTATACTCAAGTGTACTCAACGTTCTTTATTTCAATATATATATTATATTTTACCAGTGCTACGTGAAGTTGATTTCCACATCATTCTACTAAATCCAGTGACAGTTTCTTTTCGAAATTCGAATCGTGCCCTCGTTAATCATACAGAACTCGGCTTGGAGGTCAGTTCGTCCGCTCCGCTGAGAAGTAGTGGTTGACGAGTAGACGTTTGGAAATAATAACTTTCCAAATCAGATAAACGCATTTAATATTAATAATAAATAATTGAGCTCTCGCTTACGTGTTCAACCTCGGTCACAAAGGGAGAAGCTTACAGCTCCGCCGAGGCAATACGTCAACGAGGTGACACTTAGTCAAAAGATTATCGAAGTTAAAGTGACAGTTTGTGAAAGGAAACATATCAGTGTCTAAAGTGAAGTGACTGTTTTAATAGTGCCCTCGTTGTCGCACGGTGACCCGGCTCGGAGGCCAGTTCGTCTGCTCTGCTGGGTAGTGCCGATTAACGAGTGGACATTTTCGAGTCAGGTAAATTACCTCTGGCCAGCGCCTACGGGGAACCCCTGGCCAATTTTTCTTTCACGTTTGGGACTTAGACAAAATCCGACAAAAGGATTTTCAGAGTATTAACTCTTCCGAAACAGTTCCTTCCATACCCATCCCTTATGCGTCGTACACGTCGTGCAGGCCGAAAGTATCAACTGGCCAAGTTCAAACGGGCATTAAATCAAACAGCCATCTTAAACCGCGTCTTAAGTTCGACTGATTGGACTGAACTTCTCGGAACGACCGAGAATATCGAGTGCGACGCGTCAGATTACGTATCGGTATACGGTTGTCCGTGCCGTCCGATTCCGAACACAGAGGTCGACCACGCGGACCTCTCGCGTTCTTCACCTGTCACCAAACCGTCTGCTGGTCGCTACGAGATAGCCGATCTCGTTGACATCTCTGACGACGACGACGACGTCAGGAATACCATAAACCTGTCCAGTGACAACAACAACCCGCCTGCCGTTCGTTACGAGGTCATTGATCTCGTCACCAGCTCTGATGACGATGACAGCAGGAGCACCATAATCTTGCCGCACGTTCGCTGTAGGATCATCAAGGACGAGTACCTACCGTCCAACAGACGCATTGTCGTGCGTACCCCAGCGAGACAGCTGCCAAACCTTCCTCATCTCGATGAGATCTGTCTGGACGACCCGTTATACCAGACCCATGCTGACCGACGAGCTCAACTCCTTCAACAGTACTACTAAGATACAACAACTAACCGGTGAGAATTCGTATCTTTTGTAACCCCTTTTGTTCCATGTCAACTCACCGCGTTCGTTGCGTCAGCGTAGAAGTATCGCCATCCGCGTTGACTGCTAGCGGGTGTCGGTCTCAAATGACTATCGGTGTCCTAGCGCATATGACTGCCCGTCTGGCTGTCTTGGCGTAAAAGACCGTTTCCTCTTCAATTCCACGTGCCGCCTCCTGGGGTCATCTTCTTTGCCTAGGACGTGGGGCGTGACGTAACACCGTATACGATTATTACGTTTAATTCATTTATTATTATACTACCAAGTTTATACTCAAGTGTACTCAACGTTCTTTATTTCAATATATATATTATATTTTACCAGTGCTACGTGAAGTTAATTTCCACATCATTCTACTAAATCCAGTGACAGTTTCTTTTCGAAATTCGAATCGTGCCCTCGTTAATCATACAGAACTCGGCTTGGAGGTCAGTTCGTCCGCTCCGCTGAGAAGTAGTGGTTGACGAGTAGACGTTTGGAAATAATAACTTTCCAAATCAGATAAACGCATTTAATATTAATAATAAATAATTGAGCTCTCGCTTACGTGTTCAACCTCGGTCACAAAGGGAGAAGCTTACAGCTCCGCCGAGGCAATACGTCAACGAGGTGACACTTAGTCAAAAGATTATCGAAGTAAAGTGACAGTTTGTGAAAGGAAACATATCAGTGTCTAAAGTGAAGTGACTGTTTTAATAGTGCCCTCGTTGTCGCACGGTGACCCGGCTCGGAGGCCAGTTCGTCTGCTCTGCTGGGTAGTGCCGATTAACGAGTGGACATTTTTCGAGTCAGGTAAATTACCTCTGGCCAGCGCCTACGGGGAACCCCTGGCCAATTTTTCTTTCACGTTTGGGACTTAGACAAAATCCGACAAAAGGATTTTCAGAGTATTAACTCTTCCGAAACAGTTCCTTCCATACCTATCCCTTATGCGTCGTACACGTCGTGCAGGCCGAAAGTATCAACAGAGATCAACCACGCGGATCTCTCGCGTTCCACGCCTGTCAACGTTACACCAGCTGCCCGCTATGAGATCATCGATCTCATAGACATCTCTGACGACGACGACGACGCCAGGAATACCATAAACCTGTCAAGTGACAACAACAACCCGCCTGCCGTTCGTTACGAGGTCATTGATCTCGTCACCAGCTCTGATGACGATGACAGCAGGAGCACCATAATCTTGCCGCACGTTCGCTGTAGGATCATCAAGGACGAGTACCTACCGTCCAACAGACGCATTGTCGTGCGTACCCCAGCGAGACAGCTGCCAAACCTTCCTCATCTCGATGAGATCTGTCTGGACGACCCGTTATACCAGACCCATGCTGACCGACGAGCTCAGCTCCTTCAACAGTACTATTAAGTTACAACAACTAACCGGTGAGAATTCGTATCTTTTGTAACCCCTTTTGTTCCATGTCAACTCACCGCGTTCGTTGCGTCAGCGTAGAAGTATCGCCATCCGCGTTGACTGCTAGCGGGTGTCGGTCTCAAATGACTATCGGTGTCCTAGCGCATATGACTGCCCGTCTGGCTGTCTTGGCGTAAAAGACCGTTTCCTCTTCAATTCCACGTGCCGCCTCCTGGGGTCATCCTCTTTGCCTAGGACGTGGGACGTGACGTAACAGAGGCAAGGCAGAGCGGACGCTTGCATCAGTCCGCCTCCAGACAGCGACTCGAACGGTCCGCTCCAAGCGAGCGACTCGCACGGACGTGCCAGTCCGGCTTCTTCCGACTTCAAGAGCAGACGTGTTCAGTCTAGCTCCGCGAAAGTGAAGTGTGTCGATCCTTCACTCCTAATTCCAATTCCAATTCCAACTCTAACTCAACTCAACTCAACTCATACATTATTCCTACAACATATTACTATATCCATTATTCATTAATCCAATTACTACTCCTATTATAATATTACTTACATATTGTATACCAGTGTACTTACCAGTTCTTATTTAATATATCGTTGTTATACCAGTGCTTCGATCTTGTTATTCTTGTGTTAGCTCAACACCATCTTCCAATTCAGTTCTTGCATCGAATATATTAAACTCGTGACATATCCGGACTTGGTCTAAAGTGCGCAGTGGAAACGCTGAGCCGCCAATAAGGAATTTGAAGCGAGTCATAGAGAAGTTCTCGTGCCACGTCTAGAATTGGTCTAAAGAGCGCAGTGGAAACGCTGAGCCGCCACTATAGACGTGAAGCGAGTTAACTACCAAAAAGGTTAATAACAAGTGGAAGTTCATTTTCATTATATTATTAATATTCCATCATTACTATTCCTTACCCATGCGACGCCCACGTCGAGCGGGACGCAAGTATCAACTTGCTAAATTGAGACGCGCGTTGAGAAATAAAGCGGTGCTCGATCAAATCATTGCCACTACCGAGTGGACCGAACTTCTGGGAACCACCGAGCACATTCCGTGTGACGCGTCCGATTACGTTTCTGTATACGGTTGCCCTTGCAACCCTCCTAAAGAGGTCAACCACGCGGACCTCTCGCGAGCTCCGACGCCAGTTCTACATCCGGTCGATTGTCCAGAGGTGATCGACATAGCCGACGACGACGACAGCCGAGACACGATCATCGTTCCCAGGGTCCGTTGCCGAATCATCCGTGACGTTCCTCTGCCAGCTCATCAACGTGTCGTCTTGCGGCCAGCATCCAAGGCCACTAATGTCGTCCCGAACCGAGCAGCAGCAACTCTGCCTGATCTTCCCCACCTCGAGGACATCTGTATAGAAGATCCGATGTACGACACCTACTGTCAGTACCGCCAGTTCCTGCTGCAACAATATTATTAGGTGTCAATACAACATTGCGGTGAGTCGTATAATAACTTGTATAATTGCTGAATCCTGTAAACTCACCGTTCTCGTTGCATCCTCTCGCGCGCGATTCTTGTCGGGACACTTCTTGTAACCGCGTCGGACGTTCTTTTCTTGACTGCATCCATAGCAATATCGGTTGTCCTAGTGCATATGACAGCCCGCGGCTGTCTCGGCACGAAAGACCACTCCTCATTTTAATTATAATATCTCAACCGTCCGTCTGTCACTGTTCTCTTTTCTCTCTCCTGGTACCTGTAACAAAACCACAGTGACGGACGTGACAAATTTGGCGCAGTCGGTAGGACATCGAAGTGGTCGCCGATATTTGCATTAATAAGCCCCGACGCGTGTCAGTGCGAAGTTCACATTTCTTAAATCCCATTCATATCTTTCAAAATGTCTCGCCCAATCACGCGATCTCAAAAGGATCTCCGAGCAGATCCTAACGCAGACCTTCCTCCAATGACCGAGGAAGAGCTACTCCTTTATGCGCAAGACCTCGCCCGTAGAGAGCAATATCTCAAAGAGGAAACTGATTTTATTGCCAAATTGCGTCTCAAATATGATGTTACGTCACGCCCCACGTCCTAGGCAAAGAGGACGACCCCAGGAGGCGGCACGTGGAATTGATGAGGAAACGGTCTTTTACGCCAAGACAGCCAGACGGGCAGTCATATGCGCTAGGACACCGATAGTCATTTGGAAAACCGGCACCCGCTTGCAGTCAACGCGGATGGCGATACTTATACGTAAACGCAACGAACGCGGTGAGTTGACATGGGGTAAAGATGGATACAAGATACTGATTCTCACCGGTTTGTTGTTACGCCTTAATAATACTGTCGCAGGAGTTGTTTCCTCTGCGCTGCGTAGACCTCGTACTGTGGGTCCTCGATGCAAATATCTTCCAGGCGAGGAAGATTGGGAAGACGCAACGTAATACGTTGACGTGGTGACAGGAACGTGCTGTTGGTGATGACGCAACGAGGACGTGGCAGGATCACTGTGTCCTGGCTATCGTCGTCGTCAGAGATGTCTATGGGATCGATGATCTGGTGTAACGTTGACAGGCATGGAACGCGAGAGATCCGCGTGGTTGATCTCTGTGTTCGGAATCGGACGGCACGGACAACCGTATACCGATACGTAATCTGACGCGTCACACTCGATATTCTCGGTCGTGACGTGTTCGACGCATGAGGAGAGAGGAGCGAAAGGAACTTGGTTTAACAACTCCTTCTCAAGAAATCCTTTATAGGAATTTTGTCTATGTTCTGAATGAAAAGGGAAAATTGGCCAGGGGTTCCCCGGAGGCGCTGGCCAGCGGTATTCCACCTGTGATTTTAATAAAATATAGTTATTGAAAAGGTCCGCTCGTTCATTGACACTACCCAAGCGGAGCGGACGAACTGGCCTCCAAGCCGGGTCACTGTGTAACGAACGAGGGCACTGTTAGAACTGTCACTATAGATCTAGCACTGCACGTATTCCTTGTGTGAACTGTCACTTGATGGAGACTTGATCGAACACTTGACCGAGAAAACACTTGACCGATCAAAATGTCGCTTGCAGACGTATTGTCTCGGCGGAGCTGTAAGCTTCTCCCTTTGTGACCGAGTTTCAATACTCAACAAGTGCACGATTGCTAATGGAAACAATTGTTCAAAATGTCGCTTGCAGACGTATTGTCTCGGCGGAGCTGTAAGCTTCTCCCTTTGTGACCGAGTTTCAATACTCTACAAGTGCACGATAAACGAAGATATAGTTTGAATATCGGAGAGAAATAGGTCACTGAATTGATTGAATTGTAAGAGAAGTCACTCGCGAAGTTCTGGTAAAATAAGATATATTATAATAATAACTTGGTTACACTTGGTTACAATTGTATTAATATAAATGTGAATATGAATTAAATGAATTAATTGCGTAGGAGTTAGTAAATGAATTAGTGTTGGAATAGAGACTGCGTTGAGTCGGAATTGGTATTGAGTTTGAATTAGAATTGGAATTAGATTTGGAATTGGAATTGTAGAACAAACGTCGATGAACGTCGAAGCGCGAATTAGAAGAGCGCAGGTCGACACGTCTGCTCACTTCGCTGGCTTGGGCCAGACTGACTGATGTCGTTGTGTGAGAATGGAGTGAGCGCAGACCGACACGTCCGCTCACTCCGCTGGCTAGCACCAGACTGATGCAAGAGGCAGCTCTGCGTAGCCTCCTTCGCTCGGAGTGGGGGTTGCTGACGCTGCAGTCCCTTTGTCCTCGCTCGTCGGAGTGGTGACGGGTGCAAGACTGCTGACGTTGCAGTCTCTTTGTCCTCGCTCTCGACAGAGTGGTGACGCGTGCAAGACTGCTGACGTTGCGATCTCTTTGTTCTCGAGGTGGCGTTTACTCGAGCGGAGTTGAGGATTTGAACAAGTTGTAAGTGTAGATGAGGGTTTGAACAAGTGTTAGGTAAGATTGAGAGTTTGGAGTGGTGGTTGGGTTTAGAACAATTGGGAGAGTCGAGATTTAAGTAGTGATGGGTATTAGAACAAGTTTAGGAAAAGTCGTGGGTGAAGTAGTGATGGGTTTAAGATGTATTAGAATTAGAACAAGAGTTTGATAGCGATGGGTTTAAGAGATATTAGATTTAGAACAAGAGTTTGATAGCGATGGGTTTAAGAGGTATTATGTACTTAATATTTAATCTTAGCCTAGAATCGAGGTACGGTCCTCGATTCGACCAACGTCGGAGGTCGTCCGACGTAACACCTCCCTCGCCGGAGAAGAGATTTCTCGGAGTGAAATCTCTCGGTCCGAGGTTGTGTTCGGTGAACGCTCGCATTACAATTTTTGGTCTTGAGACGCATCGTTAGTGAGCGATCCGCGCAGGGAGCTCAGTTCTCGGCGCACGTTGACTGTATTAACAGTACGAAACACTGGATGCACTGAGATGTTGTCTGATTCTGCGCGAGGAGTTGGGGTAGGTTTCGCAATGTCCGACAGTCTATAATCGCAATGTTCATTATTTGACTGTCTTTTATTGGGGTCTTGGGAGGGAATGGGCTCACTTATGTCATTTTCACTTTCACTTTTCCGATATCTGACAGCGTATGTGTATGTTTCGTCTCTTTGTTTCAGGAAAATGAAGAATCTTGTCAAGGAACTCCAGATGGCGACGATGAGGTGGAGGCTCCAGCCGTATAACGAATGGAGAGCGATGCCATTGATGATTGTGCTGATAATAGTTTTTATTGTGCGAATTGCCACATATATTCCTATTAATCCAGCGGTTACGGATCCGAACGTGGTAAATCCTGACCATAACTTCTGTGCGGTAGATTCAGCTATTTGTTGAAGCGACTCTTCGTCGAGCAGGTTGAACATGTTAATATTTCCTGCTGCGTATTGTCTACCTGAGGCGCCTTGTGCAATAGTATTTATTACGGCTACCTTTTCTACAGGGAACATTATGTGATCCTGCAGTTTGTCGAGGTCGTCTTGCGAATATATGCCTCCAGTCGCAAGGTTTTTGGGGTCCACGTATTTCCATGTGGCCTTAGAGATTGGATGGAGTTCTGACGGTGCAATAGTTTCTGTTAGTGATGGAGTGAGTCGGTACCATGTTCCATGTATTCTGTAATATGGAGATAGTAACTCGCTGCACGGCTTCTCTGTACCGGTGTTTGAAATAATGTGGTCCTTTGGTTTCAGGAATCTTGAAGAATTCTTGTACGTGACGGGCAGTTCGTCATAACAGCGTTCCGTTTTCCGGATCTGGACTGTCACTGGGATACATTTGATAATATGGACCACTTCACCTGCTGGGACTGCAATAAATCCAGCGTCTTTCATGATGGCGGTTGCCACTTCTTCAGGGGCTGTGTGCAGCTGAGTGAGTGTGTTACGTCGGACGACCTCCGACGTTGGTCGAATCGAGGACCGTACCTCGATTCTAGGTTAAGACTAAATACTAAGTACATAACAACCTCTTAAACCCATCGCTATCAAACTCTTGTTCTAATTCTAATACATCTTAAACCCTCATCTACACTTAACACTTGTTCAAACCCTCATCTACACTTACAACTTGTTCAAATCCTCAACTCCGCTCGAGTAAACGCCACCTCGAGAACAAAGAGATCGCAACGTCAGCAGTCTTGCACGCGTCACCACTCTGTCGAGAGCGAGGACAAAGAGACTGCAACGTCAGCAGTCTTGCACCCGTCACCACTCCGACGAGCGAGGACAAAGGGACTGCAGCGTCAGCAACCCCCACTCCGAGCGAAGGAGGCTACGCAGAGCTGCCTCTTGCATCAGTCTGGTGCTAGCCAGCGAAGTGAGCGGACGTGTCGGTCTGCGCTCACTCCATTCTCACACAACGACATCAGTCAGTCTGGCCCAAGCCAGCGAAGCGAGCAGACGTGTCGATCTGCGCTCTTCTAATTCGCGCTTCGACGTTCATCGACGTTTGTTCTACTATTCTATTCCAAATCCATTCCAATTCAATTCCTAAATCAATTCCAATTCTAACTCTTACTAACTCATACTCCGTATACGATTATTACGTTTAATTCATTTATTATTATACTACCAAGTTTATACTCAAGTGTACTCAACGTTCTTTATTTCAATATATATATTATATTTTACCAGTGTTACGTGAAGTTAATTTCTACATCATTCTACTAAATCCAGTGACAGTTTCTTTTCGAAATTCGAATCGTGCCCTCGTTAATCATACAGAACTCGGCTTGGAGGTCAGTTCGTCCGCTCCGCTGAGAAGTAGTGGTTGACGAGTAGACGTTTGGAAATAATAACTTTCCCAATCAGATAAACGCATTTAATATTAATAATAAATAATTGAGCTCTCGCTTACGTGTTCAACCTCGGTCACAAAGGGAGAAGCTTACAGCTCCGCCGAGGCAATACGTCAACGAGGTGACACTTAGTCAAAAGATTATCGAAGTTAAAGTGACAGTTTGTGAAAGGAAACATATCAGTGTCTAAAGTGAAGTGACTGTTTTAATAGTGCCCTCGTTGTCGCACGGTGACCCGGCTCGGAGGCCAGTTCGTCTGCTCTGCTGGGTAGTGCCGATTAACGAGTGGACATTTTCGAGTCAGGTAAATTACCTCTGGCCAGCGCCTACGGGGAACCCCTGGCCAATTTTTCTTTCACGTTTGGGACTTAGACAAAATCCGACAAAAGGATTTTCAGAGTATTAACTCTTCCGAAACAGTTCCTTCCATACCCATCCCTTATGCGTCGTACACGTCGTGCAGGCCGAAAGTATCAACAGAGATCAACCACGCGGATCTCTCGCGTTCTTCACCTGTCACCAAACCGTCTGCTGGTCGCTACGAGATAGCCGATCTCGTTGACATCTCTGACGACGACGACGACGTCAGGAATACCATAAACCTGTCCAGTGACAACAACAACCCGCCTGCCGTTCGTTACGAGGTCATTGATCTCGTCACCAGCTCTGATGACGATGACAGCAGGAGCACCATAATCTTGCCGCACGTTCGCTGTAGGATCATCAAGGACGAGTACCTACCGTCCAACAGACGCATTGTCGTGCGTACCCCAGCGAGACAGCTGCCAAACCTTCCTCATCTCGATGAGATCTGTCTGGACGACCCGTTATACCAGACCCATGCTGACCGACGAGCTCAACTCCTTCAACAGTACTACTAAGATACAACAACTAACCGGTGAGAATTCGTATCTTTTGTAACCCCTTTTGTTCCATGTCAACTCACCGCGTTCGTTGCGTCAGCGTAGAAGTATCGCCATCCGCGTTGACTGCTAGCGGGTGTCGGTCTCAAATGACTATCGGTGTCCTAGCGCATATGACTGCCCGTCTGGCTGTCTTGGCGTAAAAGACCGTTTCCTCTTCAATTCCACGTGCCGCCTCCTGGGGTCATCTTCTTTGCCTAGGACGTGGGGCGTGACGTAACAAAATTTGGCGCAGTCGGTAGGACACGAAAGCGGTCGCCGGTAGTCGAACCATTAACAAATTGTTTTTGTACGTCTGACATTTGTTCTCTATATCGTGTGTCGAGTAAGAATTCACACTAATATCGCAAAATGTCTCGCCCAATCACACGATCCCAAACGGATCCCCGAGCGGATCCTAATCAAGACCTTCCTCCGCCAACCGAGGAAGAGCTACTTCTTTACGCGCAAGATCTCGCCCGTAGAGAGGAATATTTAAAAGAGCAAACCGAATTCATTGCTAAATTGCGTCTTAAATATGAAGAAGACGCACAGAATCAAAATAACATGCTCGATGAAATACGCAAAGAGCTTCACAATATTCAAGTCGTGAATCAAAACTTAACTCACCAAACGCCTACACCAGGCCCCAGTAACGTCTCTAACACGCGAGAACCTTCATTATCAGAGCCACGCGAAATCCCGCAATATGAGCCAACAGGAAATTTCGCGTTGAAACAAGCCGCAGAACTCGTACCCAAATTCGACGGAACATCGATTCCCGTCCTAAAATTCATCCGCGCCTGCAAACGCGCGCGTGATTCTATCCCCGAATCCATAGAACGTGCCCTTACTAAACTAATCTGCAATAAACTTTCCGATCGTGCGTACGCTGCCATTGAAGGCGAAAACATACGTACGATCTCACAACTTTGCGATAAGCTACGAACAGTACTGGGACCCTACAAATTCGTGGACCAGTACCGTGGCGAATTGGCAAGCGTAGCCCAGGGCAACAATGAGCATATTCTTGACTTCATAAATCGAGTCAAAGATTTACGAACCGCCATCAGCGATTCTACCGAAGGACATTACGACTACAGAGAAATCGATCGTTTCACAGTCGAGTGCTTCCTTCGCGGTCTACTCCCACAACTTCGCAGCGAAGTTTTGCATTGCCGTTCTCAGAATTCGGCAGAGATCTTCGAAGCAGCCATCTCTGCATATAAGCAATATGAGCTGTATCAAAACCGTCGTCGCGAATCTAATCGTGACGATTCCCGCAAGGTAAGCTTCTCAGATAACAGAAGCTCCTATCGCCCACGCTCTTCTGACAATTTCAATTCTCGCGAACGCATCCCTGAACGTCGCGACAACAGACCGGATGAGCGTCGCGATAACGGGTCCGACCAACGTCGAGACTCGTGGAGAAACTCGAACCGCAACTCTTATCGTTCTCCAACTCCGCAGTGGCGATCCGAAACCCCTCGCGAACAAAACCCGCAGCGCGAAAACCGGGACCCGAATTCAAATCGCGACAGACGTTCGGGAGAGCCCCGCAAGTTTTGCAACTATTGCAAAACTCCCGGGCATGACATTCACGAATGTCGAAAAAGAGCCTATAACAATAACCTGCGCTCGGGAAACGAGTCAGGCCTCCCGACAGGAACGAATCAACAGCGGGAGGCCGCCCCAACAAAGCGCAACCAAACATTCACGCAGACCGCCGTTCGAACGAACGAGCTCCCCGAAGACCAGATCGACGATTCGTCTCTGCAGTTAACCTCGCAGTAGACTCGCCGATCCCGCGCGTACAAATCTCCGCCCCTCAGCTTCGCGAGAAAAGTGAATTCTTATTAGACACGGGCTCGGAAGTCAATTTGATACGCGCGTCTAGTTTAAAACCTGGGATAACCATTGATCCCACGACCACGATCGAAGTTCATGGAATAACCGAGGGTTCCATAGTAACACTCGGCGAAGTCGTTATATTCATTCAGGGGACAATCCCTGTCAAATTCCACGTGCTCGGGGACGATTTCCCAGTCAGTGTTAACGGAATTCTCGGCTCGCCCTTCTTTATAGGAGGAGCTGAGATTTCCTTTGCAAAGCAATTTGTTTTAATCGGAAACATTTCTATTCCGTTCTCTAATTCACGCGCACTGCCGACTGAGCCCCGCGATAGTTCAATGACGAGGGTTATTTCAATGCCTTCTCCGAAGACGGAGGTCTCTCTTGAAAAGCACGCCGCAAGGACAGAGGAAGAAACATTCCCTCTCTCAAAACGTCGGGTGCAACCGGGAGAGATTCGTATCACATCGAATAATATCGTAGAGGAACCGGTCAATAAGCGCAAAAATCTAAATCAACAGTCCGAATCAAGGACTGCAGCAGACTCTAATGAGTTTGCCGTTGAGCCCCGAACAGCCGCCTGCATTGCAGTCAGCGTACAGGGCCCGAAACAGGGATATATCCGCCGCGTCAGCGTAGCGCCGGATGTATTCCTCGGTGACTGTGTAGTCACTAATCGCGGAGGCAAAGCGAGCCTCAGATGTTTCAACACATCTCCGCGTCCGATCTCATTCCGATTACCCGTGTTAGAGGTGGAAGAGATCGAGCGTTATTCAACTAATTCCGGGTACTATCCCGACGCATTCGGTAACCATCCCGACCTTTCTAATTCCGGTAACCATCCCGACGTATTCGGTAACCATCCCGACCTTTCTAATTCCGGTAACCATCCCGACGCATTCGGTAACCATCCCGACCTTTCTAATTCCGGTAACCATCCCGACGCATTCGGTAACCATCCCGACCTTTCTAATTCCGGTAACCATCCCGACAATTTTAATCCAGAGTCCAAAGAAGACTCCCGCGAATTCAAACCTATGAAGGTTTATTCTACAAGCTCCGGTATCAAGTCCGATTTTTTCTATTCCGAGTCTAGGTTGAAAGGAAATGTCCCCGCCTTTGATTCTCTAAAGACGACAGAACGTCTACATAAAGTAAAGCATAAAACTCTACCTCGTATAGACCGAGTATACGAGTCGATCATAAAAGATCATCCCGCGATAATTTCTAAATCAGAGTCAAAGAGAGTCTATATTTCATTTCAAAAACCTACCTCTGATTTTTCGCCGGAACATGATCTCTTCCAATCTAAACGGTCAAGTATCCGTGCACCGCAAAGCGAGTTTCATCCATCTAGGAATTATACGTCTGTAAAATACGCGTCAGCAAAAAGGAGAAACAAATTTCGTATTATACTATACCTCTGCGATAACCCGCGAACAATGATTGTAGCATCTCCTGCGACTTGCGATAAGAAACCCTCCCAGGAGATTTCATTACAGTCCTCCGCTGACGCGAAATTAGAATCCGCGTTAATCACGCGTCCGGTCAACACCGACAAACGAGCGAAATCCGAAACCCAGCGTCGACAAAATCTCCTTCTACAGCCGGAAGATAAGCTTGTCGCATCACGACTCAGCCCCTCGGAAGATAGGATCATTCCAGAGGAGCTCCAGTCTTCAGACAATTTAGCAACCACAAACATGTATCCGTTACAAGTTGCCATCCTATGCACCATTACCACGCAAGTTTATACCCTCATTGGATATGATTGCGGTGGACCGACACTCAACGTCACTACGTACTCTACCATCGATAACCTGAATTGCGAACCCGAAGATGTCACACCGATCGAGAGTTTAGAGCGAATTCAACTTCTGCAGCTAGCCGAGTTTTCGCAAGCCCGAGTCCTCCAATGCCACATTGAAATAGACAGAACGATCTACTACTGTGGCATGCATTCGCATAATTCCGTCGTCGCCAATGGTAGACAAGAGTATCTCCTAACCACCACCAGTGAAACATGCTCTAATCTACACACTACTGGAACTCTGTATATTACGCCAGCGGCACAGATCACAGGAGTCCAGCCAAATTCCACAACCTCTCGTAGCCTCACAATGGCAGGAGAAATCAAGAATGACGGAAGCTGCTCAGGCACAACCTACAACGATCCTTTTGGAACCTGGACGGACGTCGTGGTGCAAGCCATAATACGCATCACGATACGGGACTACATTGCACCGATAAAGCTATCCACAGCACAAATTCATTTACAATCCGGACAAACCTGTCCTCTTCAGAAAGGCAACTGCCTCGATTCACAGGACGGATACACATTCTGGGAACCCGCACCAACAGATTCATGCAGATTCAACAACTACGATGTTCTATACGAAGGGCTAGCGACCAAGCTATCCCCACAGTTAAAATCCTCGCCAACCTTGTATACAGTTGCCTCTCAGGATACAACATTTGCACTAACCGAGACAGGACGATCTTCAGTCTGCGGATTTATCATAATCCGTACAGAACATCCAAAACTGTTCATACTAGAAACGGGGAAGTCAGGGAAATTCAAGGAGAAGTCACCCACCCTCGTCAACAATCTCGACATATTCACCTATGTCAACAGCAAATTCGTCTACGTAGAGAAACATCTCCGTACACAATTTTCTCAACTATATAAGGACGTCATTCGTCAAAAGTGCGAACTAGAACGACAAATTCTCCAGAACGCACTCACTCAGCTGCACACAGCCCCTGAAGAAGTGGCAACCGCCATCATGAAAGACGCTGGATTTATTGCAGTCCCAGCAGGTGAAGTGGTCCATATTATCAAATGTATCCCAGTGACAGTCCAGATCCGGAAAACGGAACGCTGTTATGACGAACTGCCCGTCACGTACAAGAATTCTTCAAGATTCCTGAAACCAAAGGACCACATTATTTCAAACACCGGTACAGAGAAGCCGTGCAGCGAGTTACTATCTCCATATTACAGAATACATGGAACATGGTACCGACTCACTCCATCACTAACAGAAACTATTGCACCGTCAGAACTCCATCCAATCTCTAAGGCCACATGGAAATACGTGGACCCCAAAAACCTTGCGACTGGAGGCATATATTCGCAAGACGACCTCGACAAACTGCAGGATCACATAATGTTCCCTGTAGAAAAGGTAGCCGTAATAAATACTATTGCACAAGGCGCCTCAGGTAGACAATACGCAGCAGGAAATATTAACATGTTCAACCTGCTCGACGAAGAGTCGCTTCAACAAATAGCTGAATCTACCGCACAGAAGTTATGGTCAGGATTTACCACGTTCGGATCCGTAACCGCTGGATTAATAGGAATATATGTGGCAATTCGCACAATAAAAACTATTATCAGCACAATCATCAATGGCATCGCTCTCCATTCGTTATACGGCTGGAGCCTCCACCTCATCGTCGCCATCTGGAGTTCCTTGACAAGATTCTTCATTTTCCTGAAACAAACAGACGAAACATACACATACGCTGTCAGATATCGGAAAAGTGAAAGTGAAAATGACATAAGTGAGCCCATTCCCTCCCAAGACCCCAATAAAAGACAGTCAGATAATGAACATTGCGATTATAGACTGTCGGACATTGCGAAACCTACCCCAACTCCTCGCGCAGAATCAGACAACATCTCAGTGCATCCAGTGTTTCGTACTGTTAATACAGTCAACGTGCGCCGAGAACTGAGCTCCCTGCGCGGATCGCTCACTAACGATGCGTCTCAAGACCAAAAATTGTAATGCGAGCGCTCACCGAACACAACCTCGGACCGAGAGATTTCACTCCGAGAAATCTCTTCTCCGGCGAGGGAGGTGTTACGTCGGACGACCTCCGACGTTGGTCGAATCGAGGACCGTACCTCGATTCTAGGCTAAGATTAAATATTAAGTACATAATACCTCTTAAACCCATCGCTATCAAACTCTTGTTCTAAATCTAATATCTCTTAAACCCATCGCTACCAAACTCTTGTTCTAATTCTAATACCTCTTAAACCCATCACTACTTCACCCACGACTTTCCCTAAACTTGTTCTAATACCCATCACTACTTAAATCTCGACTCTCCCAATTGTTCTAAACCCAACCACCACTCCAAACTCTCAATCTTACCTAACACTTGTTCAAACCCTCATCTACACTTATAACTTGTTTAAACCCTCATCTACACTTAACACTTGTTCAAACCCTCATCTACACTTACAACTTGTTCAAATCCTCAACTCCGCTCGAGTAAACGCCACCTCGAGGACAAAGAGACTGCAACGTCAGCAGTCTTGCACCCGTCACCACTCCGACGAGCGAGGACAAAGGGACTGCAGCGTCAGCAACCCCCACTCCGAGCGAAGGAGGCTACGCAGAGCTGCCTCTTGCATCAGTCTGGTGCTAGCCAGCGAAGTGAGCGGACGTGTCGGTCTGCGCTCACTCCATTCTCACACAACGACATCAGTCAGTCTGGCCCAAGCCAGCGAAGCGAGCAGACGTGTCGATCTGCGCTCTTCTAATTCGCGCTTCGACGTTCATCGACGTTTGTTCTACTATTCTATTCCAAATCCATTCCAATTCAATTCCTAAATCAATTCCAATTCTAACTCTTACTAACTCATACTCCGTATACGATTATTACGTTTAATTCATTTATTATTATACTACCAAGTTTATACTCAAGTGTACTCAACGTTCTTTATTTCAATATATATATTATATTTTACCAGTGTTACGTGAAGTTAATTTCTACATCATTCTACTAAATCCAGTGACAGTTTCCTTTCGAAATTCGAATCGTGCCCTCGTTAATCATACAGAACTCGGCTTGGAGGTCAGTTCGTCCGCTCCGCTGAGAAGTAGTGGTTGACGAGTAGACGTTTGGAAATAATAACTTTCCCAATCAGATAAACGCATTTAATATTAATAATAAATAATTGAGCTCTCGCTTACGTGTTCAACCTCGGTCACAAAGGGAGAAGCTTACAGCTCCGCCGAGGCAATACGTCAACGAGGTGACACTTAGTCAAAAGATTATCGAAGTTAAAGTGACAGTTTGTGAAAGGAAACATATCAGTGTCTAAAGTGAAGTGACTGTTTTAATAGTGCCCTCGTTGTCGCACGGTGACCCGGCTCCGAGGCCAGTTCGTCTGCTCTGCTGGGTAGTGCCGATTAACGAGTGGACATTTTCGAGTCAGGTAAATTACCTCTGGCCAGCGCCTACGGGGAACCCCTGGCCAATTTTTCTTTCACGTTTGGGACTTAGACAAAATCCGACAAAAGGATTTTCAGAGTATTAACTCTTCCGAAACAGTTCCTTCCATACCCATCCCTTATGCGTCGTACACGTCGTGCAGGCCGAAAGTATCAACAGAGATCAACCACGCGGACCTCTCGCGTTCTTCACCTGTCACCAAACCGTCTGCTGGTCGCTACGAGATAGCCGATCTCGTTGACATCTCTGACGACGACGACGACGTCAGGAATACCATAAACCTGTCCAGTGACAACAACAACCCGCCTGCCGTTCGTTACGAGGTCATTGATCTCGTCACCAGCTCTGATGACGATGACAGCAGGAGCACCATAATCTTGCCGCACGTTCGCTGTAGGATCATCAAGGACGAGTACCTACCGTCCAACAGACGCATTGTCGTGCGTACCCCAGCGAGACAGCTGCCAAACCTTCCTCATCTCGATGAGATCTGTCTGGACGACCCGTTATACCAGACCCATGCTGACCGACGAGCTCAACTCCTTCAACAGTACTACTAAGATACAACAACTAACCGGTGAGAATTCGTATCTTTTGTAACCCCTTTTGTTCCATGTCAACTCACCGCGTTCGTTGCGTCAGCGTAGAAGTATCGCCATCCGCGTTGACTGCTAGCGGGTGTCGGTCTCAAATGACTATCGGTGTCCTAGCGCATATGACTGCCCGTCTGGCTGTCTTGGCGTAAAAGACCGTTTCCTCTTCAATTCCACGTGCCGCCTCCTGGGGTCATCTTCTTTGCCTAGGACGTGGGGCGTGACGTAACACCTGTGATCTGTGCCGCTGGCGTAATATACAGAGTTCCAGTAGTGTGTAGATTAGAGCATGTTTCACTGGTGGTGGTTAGGAGATACTCTTGTCTACCATTGGCGACGACGGAATTATGCGAATGCATGCCACAGTAGTAGATCGTTCTGTCTATTTCAATGTGGCATTGGAGGACTCGGGCTTGCGAAAACTCGGCTAGCTGCAGAAGTTGAATTCGCTCTAAACTCTCGATCGGTGTGACATTTTCGGGTTCGCAATTCAGGTTATCGATGGTAGAGTACGTAGTGACGTTGAGTGTCGGTCCACCGCAATCATATCCAATGAGGGTATAAACTTGCGTGGTAATGGTGCATAGGATGGCAACTTGTAACGGATACATGTTTGTGGTTGCGAAATTGTCTGAAGACTGGAGCTCCTCTGGAATGATCCTATCTTCCGAGGGGCTGAGTCGTGATGCGACAAGCTTATCTTCCGGCTGTAGAAGGAGATTTTGTCGACGCTGGGTTTCGGATTTCGCTCGCTTATCGGTGTTGACCGGACGCGTGATTATCGCGGATTCTAATTTCGCGTCAGCGGAGGACTGTAATGAAATCTCCTGGGAGGGTTTCTTATCGCAAGTCGCAGGTGTTACGTCACGCCCCACGTCCTAGGCAAAGAAGATGACCCCAGGAGGCGGCACGTGGAATTGAAGAGGAAACGGTCTTTTACGCCAAGACAGCCAGACGGGCAGTCATATGCGCTAGGACACCGATAGTCATTTGAGACCGACACCCGCTAGCAGTCAACGCGGATGGCGATACTTCTACGCTGACGCAACGAACGCGGTGAGTTGACATGGAACAAAAGGGGTTACAAAAGATACGAATTCTCACCGGTTAGTTGTTGTATCTTAGTAGTACTGTTGAAGGAGTTGAGCTCGTCGGTCAGCATGGGTCTGGTATAACGGGTCGTCCAGACAGATCTCATCGAGATGAGGAAGGTTTGGCAGCTGTCTCGCTGGGGTACGCACGACAATGCGTCTGTTGGACGGTAGGTACTCGTCCTTGATGATCCTACAGCGAACGTGCGGCAAGATTATGGTGCTCCTGCTGTCATCGTCATCAGAGCTGGTGACGAGATCAATGACCTCGTAACGAACGGCAGGCGGGTTGTTGTTGTCACTGGACAGGTTTATGGTATTCCTGACGTCGTCGTCGTCGTCAGAGATGTCAACGAGATCGGCTATCTCGTAGCGACCAGCAGACGGTTTGGTGACAGGTGAAGAACGCGAGAGGTCCGCGTGGTCGACCTCTGTGTTCGGAATCGGACGGCACGGACAACCGTATACCGATACGTAATCTGACGCGTCGCACTCGATATTCTCGGTCGTTCCGAGAAGTTCAGTCCAATCAGTCGAACTTAAGACGCGGTTTAAGATGGCTGTTTGATTTAATGCCCGTTTGAACTTGGCCAGTTGATACTTTCGGCCTGCACGACGTGTACGACGCATAAGGGATGGGTATGGAAGGAACTGTTTCGGAAGAGTTAATACTCTGAAAATCCTTTTGTCGGATTTTGTCTAAGTCCCAAACGTGAAAGAAAAATTGGCCAGGGGTTCCCCGTAGGCGCTGGCCAGAGGTAATTTACCTGACTCGAAAATGTCCACTCGTTAATCGGCACTACCCAGCAGAGCAGACGAACTGGCCTCCGAGCCGGGTCACCGTGCGACAACGAGGGCACTATTAAAACAGTCACTTCACTTTAGACACTGATATGTTTCCTTTCACAAACTGTCACTTTAACTTCGATAATCTTTTGACTAAGTGTCACCTCGTTGACGTATTGCCTCGGCGGAGCTGTAAGCTTCTCCCTTTGTGACCGAGGTTGAACACGTAAGCGAGAGCTCAATTATTTATTATTAATATTAAATGCGTTTATCTGATTTGGAAAGTTATTATTTCCAAACGTCTACTCGTCAACCACTACTTCTCAGCGGAGCGGACGAACTGACCTCCAAGCCGAGTTCTGTATGATTAACGAGGGCACGATTCGAATTTCGAAAAGAAACTGTCACTGGATTTAGTAGAATGATGTGGAAATCAACTTCACGTAGCACTGGTAAAATATAATATATATATTGAAATAAAGAACGTTGAGTACACTTGAGTATAAACTTGGTAGTATAATAATAAATGAATTAAACGTAATAATCGTATACGGAGTATGAGTTAGTAAGAGTTAGAATTGGAATTGATTTAGGAATTGAATTGGAATGGATTTGGAATAGTAGAACAAACGTCGATGAACGTCGAAGCGCGAATTAGAAGAGCGCAGATCGACACGTCTGCTCGCTTCGCTGGCTTGGGCCAGACTGACTGATGTCGTTGTGTGAGAATGGAGTGAGCGCAGACCGACACGTCCGCTCACTTCGCTGGCTAGCACCAGACTGATGCAAGAGGCAGCTCTGCGTAGCCTCCTTCGCTCGGAGTGGGGGTTGCTGACGCTGCAGTCCCTTTGTCCTCGCTCGTCGGAGTGGTGACGGGTGCAAGACTGCTGACGTTGCAGTCTCTTTGTCCTCGCTCTCGACAGAGTGGTGACGCGTGCAAGACTGCTGACGTTGCGATCTCTTTGTTCTCGAGGTGGCGTTTACTCGAGCGGAGTTGAGGATTTGAACAAGTTGTAAGTGTAGATGAGGGTTTGAACAAGTGTTAAGTGTAGATGAGGGTTTAAACAAGTTATAAGTGTAGATGAGGGTTTGAACAAGTGTTAGGTAAGATTGAGAGTTTGGAGTGGTGGTTGGGTTTAGAACAATTGGGAGAGTCGAGATTTAAGTAGTGATGGGTATTAGAACAAGTTTAGGAAAAGTCGTGGGTGAAGTAGTGATGGGTTTAAGATGTATTAGAATTAGAACAAGAGTTTGATAGCGATGGGTTTAAGAGGTTGTTATGTACTTAGTATTTAGTCTTAACCTAGAATCGAGGTACGGTCCTCGATTCGACCAACGTCGGAGGTCGTCCGACGTAACACCTCCCTCGCCGGAGAAGAGATTTCTCGGAGTGAAATCTCTCGGTCCGAGGTTGTGTTCGGTGAACGCTCGCATTACAATTTTTGGTTTTGAGACGCATCATTAGTGAGCGATCCGCGCAGGGAGCTCAGTTCTCGGCGCACGTTGACTGTATTAACAGTACGAAACACTGGATGCACTGAGATGTTGTCTGATTCTGCGCGAGGAGTTGGGGTAGGTTTCGCAATGTCCGACAGTCTATAATCGCAATGTTCATTATTTGACTGTCTTTTATTGGGGTCTTGGGAGGGAATGGGCTCACTTATGTCATTTTCACTTTCACTTTTCCGATATCTGACAGCGTATGTGTATGTTTCGTCTCTTTGTTTCAGGAAAATGAAGAATCTTGTCAAGGAACTCCAGATGGCGACGATGAGGTGGAGGCTCCAGCCGTATAACGAATGGAGAGCGATGCCATTGATGATTGTGCTGATAATAGTTTTTATTGTGCGAATTGCCACATATATTCCTATTAATCCAGCGGTTACGGATCCGAACGTGGTAAATCCTGACCATAACTTCTGTGCGGTAGATTCAGCTATTTGTTGAAGCGACTCTTCGTCGAGCAGGTTGAACATGTTAATATTTCCTGCTGCGTATTGTCTACCTGAGGCGCCTTGTGCAATAGTATTTATTACGGCTACCTTTTCTACAGGGAACATTATGTGATCCTGCAGTTTGTCGAGGTCGTCTTGCGAATATATGCCTCCAGTCGCAAGGTTTTTGGGGTCCACGTATTTCCATGTGGCCTTAGAGATTGGATGGAGTTCTGACGGTGCAATAGTTTCTGTTAGTGATGGAGTGAGTCGGTACCATGTTCCATGTATTCTGTAATATGGAGATAGTAACTCGCTGCACGGCTTCTCTGTACCGGTGTTTGAAATAATGTGGTCCTTTGGTTTCAGGAATCTTGAAGAATTCTTGTACGTGACGGGCAGTTCGTCATAACAGCGTTCCGTTTTCCGGATCTGGACTGTCACTGGGATACATTTGATAATATGGACCACTTCACCTGCTGGGACTGCAATAAATCCAGCGTCTTTCATGATGGCGGTTGCCACTTCTTCAGGGGCTGTGTGCAGCTGAGTGAGTGCGTTCTGGAGAATTTGTCGTTCTAGTTCGCACCTTTGACGAATGACGTCCTTATATAGTTGAGAAAATTGTGTACGGAGATGTTTCTCTACGTAGACGAATTTGCTGTTGACATAGGTGAATATGTCGAGATTGTTGACGAGGGTGGGTGACTTCTCCTTGAATTTCCCTGACTTCCCCGTTTCTAGTATGAACAGTTTTGGATGTTCTGTACGGATTATGATAAATCCGCAGACTGAAGATCGTCCTGTCTCGGTTAGTGCAAATGTTGTATCCTGAGAGGCAACTGTATACAAGGTTGGCGAGGATTTTAACTGTGGGGATAGCTTGGTCGCTAGCCCTTCGTATAGAACATCGTAGTTGTTGAATCTGCATGAATCTGTTGGTGCGGGTTCCCAGAATGTGTATCCGTCCTGTGAATCGAGGCAGTTGCCTTTCTGAAGAGGACAGGTTTGTCCGGATTGTAAATGAATTTGTGCTGTGGATAGCTTTATCGGTGCAATGTAGTCCCGTATCGTGATGCGTATTATGGCTTGCACCACGACGTCCGTCCAGGTTCCAAAAGGATCGTTGTAGGTTGTGCCTGAGCAGCTTCCGTCATTCTTGATTTCTCCTGCCATTGTGAGGCTACGAGAGGTTGTGGAATTTGGCTGGACTCCTGTGATCTGTGCCGCTGGCGTAATATACAGAGTTCCAGTAATGTGTAGATTAGAGCATGTTTCACTGGTGGTGGTTAGGAGATACTCTTGTCTACCATTGGCGACGACGGAATTATGCGAATGCATGCCACAGTAGTAGATCGTTCTGTCTATTTCAATGTGGCATTGGAGGACTCGGGCTTGCGAAAACTCGGCTAGCTGCAGAAGTTGAATTCGCTCTAAACTCTCGATCGGTGTGACATCTTCGGGTTCGCAATTCAGGTTATCGATGGTAGAGTACGTAGTGACGTTGAGTGTCGGTCCACCGCAATCATATCCAATGAGGGTATAAACTTGCGTGGTAATGGTGCATAGGATGGCAACTTGTAACGGATACATGTTTGTGGTTGCGAAATTGTCTGAAGACTGGAGCTCCTCTGGAATGATCCTATCTTCCGAGGGGCTGAGTCGTGATGCGACAAGCTTATCTTCCGGCTGTAGAAGGAGATTTTGTCGACGCTGGGTTTCGGATTTCGCTCGTTTGTCGGTGTTGACCGGACGCGTGATTAACGCGGATTCTAATTTCGCGTCAGCGGAGGACTGTAATGAAATCTCCTGGGAGGGTTTCTTATCGCAAGTCGCAGGAGATGCTACAATCATTGTTCGCGGGTTATCGCAGAGGTATAGTATAATACGAAATTTGTTTCTCCTTTTTGCTGACGCGTATTTTACAGACGTATAATTCCTAGATGGATGAAACTCGCTTTGCGGTGCACGGATACTTGACCGTTTAGATTGGAAGAGATCATGTTCCGGCGAAAAATCAGAGGTAGGTTTTTGAAATGAAATATAGACTCTCTTTGACTCTGATTTAGAAATTATCGCGGGATGATCTTTTATGATCGACTCGTATACTCGGTCTATACGAGGTAGAGTTTTATGCTTTACTTTATGTAGACGTTCTGTCGTCTTTAGAGAATCAAAGGCGGGGACATTTCCTTTCAACCTAGACTCGGAATAGAAAAAATCGGACTTGATACCGGAGCTTGTAGAATAAACCTTCATAGGTTTGAATTCGCGGGAGTCTTCTTTGGACTCTGGATTAAAATTGTCGGGATGGTTACCGGAATTAGAAAGGTCGGGATGGTTACCGAATGCGTCGGGATGGTTACCGGAATTAGAAAGGTCGGGATGGTTACCGAATGCGTCGGGATGGTTACCGGAATTAGAAAGGTCGGGATGGTTACCGAATACGTCGGGATGGTTACCGGAATTAGAAAGGTCGGGATGGTTACCGAATGCGTCGGGATAGTACCCGGAATTAGTTGAATAACGCTCGATCTCTTCCACCTCTAACACGGGTAATCGGAATGAGATCGGACGCGGAGATGTGTTGAAACATCTGAGGCTCGCTTTGCCTCCGCGATTAGTGACTACACAGTCACCGAGGAATACATCCGGCGCTACGCTGACGCGGCGGATATATCCCTGTTTCGGGCCCTGTACGCTGACTGCAATGCAGGCGGCTGTTCGGGGCTCAACGGCAAACTCATTAGAGTCTGCTGCAGTCCTTGATTCGGACTGTTGATTTAGATTTTTGCGCTTATCGACCGGTTCCTCTACGATATTATTCGATGTGATACGAATCTCTCCCGGTTGCACCCGACGTTTTGAGAGAGGGAATGTTTCTTCCTCTGTCCTTGCGGCGTGCTTTTCAAGAGAGACCTCCGTCTTCGGAGAAGGCATTGAAATAACCCTCGTCATTGAACTATCGCGGGGCTCAGTCGGCAGTGCGCGTGAATTAGAGAACGGAATAGAAATGTTTCCGATTAAAACAAATTGCTTTGCAAAGGAAATCTCAGCTCCTCCTATAAAGAAGGGCGAGCCGAGAATCCCGTTAACACTGACTGGGAATTCGTCCCCGAGCACGTGGAATTTGATAGGGATTGTCCCCTGAATGAATATAACGACTTCGCCGAGTGTTACTATGGAACCCTCGGTTATTCCATGAACTTCGATCGTGCTCGTGGGATCAATGGTTATCCCAGGTTTTAAACTAGACGCGCGTATCAAATTGACTTCCGAGCCCGTGTCTAATAAGAATTCACTTTTCTCGCGAAGCTGAGGGGCGGAGATTTGTACGCGCGGGATCGGCGAGTCTACTGCGAGGTTAACTGCAGAGACGAATCGTCGATCTGGTCTTCGGGGAGCTCGTTCGTTCGAACGGCGGTCTGCGTGAATGTTTGGTTGCGCTTTGTTGGGGCGGCCTCCCGCTGTTGATTCGTTCCTGTCGGGAGGCCTGACTCGTTTCCCGAGCGCAGGTTATTGTTATAGGCTCTTTTTCGACATTCGTGAATGTCATGCCCGGGAGTTTTGCAATAGTTGCAAAACTTGCGGGGCTCTCCCGAACGTCTGTCGCGATTTGAATTCGGGTCCCGGTTTTCGCGCTGCGGGTTTTGTTCGCGAGGGTTTTCGGATCGCCACTGCGGAGTTGGAGAACGATAAGAGTTGCGGTTCGAGTTTCTCCACGAGTCTCGACGTTGGTCGGACCCGTTATCGCGACGCTCATCCGGTCTGTTGTCGCGACGTTCAGGGAGGCGTTCGCGAGAATTGAAATTGTCAGAAGAGCGTGGGCGATAGGAGCTTCTGTTATCTGAGAAGCTTACCTTGCGGGAATCGTCACGATTAGATTCGCGACGACGGTTTTGATACAGCTCATATTGCTTATATGCAGAGATGGCTGCTTCGAAGATCTCTGCCGAATTCTGAGAACGGCAATGCAAAACTTCGCTGCGAAGTTGTGGGAGTAGACCGCGAAGGAAGCACTCGACTGTGAAACGATCGATTTCTCTGTAGTCGTAATGTCCTTCGGTAGAATCGCTGATGGCGGTTCGTAAATCTTTGACTCGATTTATGAAGTCAAGAATATGCTCATTGTTGCCCTGGGCTACGCTTGCCAATTCGCCACGGTACTGGTCCACGAATTTGTAGGGTCCCAGTACTGTTCGTAGCTTATCGCAAAGTTGTGAGATCGTACGTATGTTTTCGCCTTCAATGGCAGCGTACGCACGATCGGAAAGTTTATTGCAGATTAGTTTAGTAAGGGCACGTTCTATGGATTCGGGGATAGAATCACGCGCGCGTTTGCAGGCGCGGATGAATTTTAGGACGGGAATCGATGTTCCGTCGAATTTGGGTACGAGTTCTGCGGCTTGTTTCAACGCGAAATTTCCTGTTGGCTCATATTGCGGGGTTTCGCGTGGCTCTGATAATGAAGGTTCTCGCGTGTTAGAGACGTTACTGGGGCCTGGTGTAGGCGCTTGGTGACGTAAGTTTTGGTTCAAGGCTTGAATATTGTGGAGCTCTTTGCGTATTTCATCGAGCATGTTATTTTGATTCTGTGCGTCTTCTTCATATTTAAGACGCAATTTAGCAATGAATTCGGTTTGCTCTTTTAAATATTCCTCTTTACGGGCGAGATCTTGCGCGTAAAGAAGTAGCTCTTCCTCGGTTGGCGGAGGAAGGTCTTGATTAGGATCCGCTCGGGGATCCGTTTGGGATCGTGTGATTGGGCGAGACATTTTGCGATATTAGTGTGAATTCTTACTCGACACACGATATAGAGAACAAATGTCAGACGTACGAAAACAATTTGTTAATGGTTCAACTACCGGCGACCGTTTTCGTGTCCTACCGACTGCGCCAAATTTTGTTACGTCACGCCCCACGTCCTAGGCAAAGAAGATGACCCCAGGAGGCGGCACGTGGAATTGAAGAGGAAACGGTCTTTTACGGCAAGACAGCCAGACGGGCAGTCATATGCGCTAGGACACCGATAGTCATTTGAGACCGACACCCGCTAGCAGTCAACGCGGATGGCGATACTTCTACGCTGACGCAACGAACGCGGTGAGTTGACATGGAACAAAAGGGGTTACAAAAGATACGAATTCTCACCGGTTAGTTGTTGTATCTTAGTAGTACTGTTGAAGGAGTTGAGCTCGTCGGTCAGCATGGGTCTGGTATAACGGGTCGTCCAGACAGATCTCATCGAGATGAGGAAGGTTTGGCAGCTGTCTCGCTGGGGTACGCACGACAATGCGTCTGTTGGACGGTAGGTACTCGTCCTTGATGATCCTACAGCGAACGTGCGGCAAGATTATGGTGCTCCTGCTGTCATCGTCATCAGAGCTGGTGACGAGATCAATGACCTCGTAACGAACGGCAGGCGGGTTGTTGTTGTCACTGGACAGGTTTATGGTATTCCTGACGTCGTCGTCGTCGTCAGAGATGTCAACGAGATCGGCTATCTCGTAGCGACCAGCAGACGGTTTGGTGACAGGTGAAGAACGCGAGAGGTCCGCGTGGTCGACCTCTGTGTTCGGAATCGGACGGCACGGACAACCGTATACCGATACGTAATCTGACGCGTCGCACTCGATATTCTCGGTCGTTCCGAGAAGTTCAGTCCAATCAGTCGAACTTAAGACGCGGTTTAAGATGGCTGTTTGATTTAATGCCCGTTTGAACTTGGCCAGTTGATACTTTCGGCCTGCACGACGTGTACGACGCATAAGGGATGGGTATGGAAGGAACTGTTTCGGAAGAGTTAATACTCTGAAAATCCTTTTGTCGGATTTTGTCTAAGTCCCAAACGTGAAAGAAAAATTGGCCAGGGGTTCCCCGTAGGCGCTGGCCAGAGGTAATTTACCTGACTCGAAAATGTCCACTCGTTAATCGGCACTACCCAGCAGAGCAGACGAACTGGCCTCCGAGCCGGGTCACCGTGCGACAACGAGGGCACTATTAAAACAGTCACTTCACTTTAGACACTGATATGTTTCCTTTCACAAACTGTCACTTTAACTTCGATAATCTTTTGACTAAGTGTCACCTCGTTGACGTATTGCCTCGGCGGAGCTGTAAGCTTCTCCCTTTGTGACCGAGGTTGAACACGTAAGCGAGAGCTCAATTATTTATTATTAATATTAAATGCGTTTATCTGATTTGGAAAGTTATTATTTCCAAACGTCTACTCGTCAACCACTACTTCTCAGCGGAGCGGACGAACTGACCTCCAAGCCGAGTTCTGTATGATTAACGAGGGCACGATTCGAATTTCGAAAAGAAACTGTCACTGGATTTAGTAGAATGATGTGGAAATTAACTTCACGTAGCACTGGTAATATATAATATATATATTGAAATAAAGAACGTTGAGTACACTTGAGTATAAACTTGGTAGTATAATAATAAATGAATTAAACGTATTAATCGTATACGGAGTATGAGTTAGTAAGAGTTAGAATTGGAATTGATTTAGGAATTGAATTGGAATGGATTTGGAATAGAATAGTAGAACAAACGTCGATGAACGTCGAAGCGCGAATTAGAAGAGCGCAGATCGACACGTCTGCTCGCTTCGCTGGCTTGGGCCAGACTGACTGATGTCGTTGTGTGAGAATGGAGTGAGCGCAGACCGACACGTCCGCTCACTTCGCTGGCTAGCACCAGACTGATGCAAGAGGCAGCTCTGCGTAGCCTCCTTCGCTCGGAGTGGGGGTTGCTGACGCTGCAGTCCCTTTGTCCTCGCTCGTCGGAGTGGTGACGGGTGCAAGACTGCTGACGTTGCAGTCTCTTTGTCCTCGCTCTCGACAGAGTGGTGACGCGTGCAAGACTGCTGACGTTGCGATCTCTTTGTTCTCGAGGTGGCGTTTACTCGAGCGGAGTTGAGGATTTGAACAAGTTGTAAGTGTAGATGAGGGTTTGAACAAGTGTTAAGTGTAGATGAGGGTTTAAACAAGTTATAAGTGTAGATGAGGGTTTGAACAAGTGTTAGGTAAGATTGAGAGTTTGGAGTGGTGGTTGGGTTTAGAACAATTGGGAGAGTCGAGATTTAAGTAGTGATGGGTATTAGAACAAGTTTAGGGAAAGTCGTGGGTGAAGTAGTGATGGGTTTAAGAGGTATTAGAATTAGAACAAGAGTTTGGTAGCGATGGGTTTAAGAGGTTGTTATGTACTTAGTATTTAGTGTTACGTCACGCCCCACGTCCTAGGCAAAGAAGATGACCCCAGGAGGCGGCACGTGGAATTGAAGAGGAAACGGTCTTTTACGCCAAGACAGCCAGACGGGCAGTCATATGCGCTAGGACACCGATAGTCATTTGAGACCGACACCCGCTAGCAGTCAACGCGGATGGCGATACTTCTACGCTGACGCAACGAACGCGGTGAGTTGACATGGAACAAAAGGGGTTACAAAAGATACGAATTCTCACCGGTTAGTTGTTGTATCTTAGTAGTACTGTTGAAGGAGCTGAGCTCGTCGGTCAGCATGGGTCTGGTATAACGGGTCGTCCAGACAGATCTCATCGAGATGAGGAAGGTTTGGCAGCTGTCTCGCTGGGGTACGCACGACAATGCGTCTGTTGGACGGTAGGTACTCGTCCTTGATGATCCTACAGCGAACGTGCGGCAAGATTATGGTGCTCCTGCTGTCATCGTCATCAGAGCTGGTGACGAGATCAATGACCTCGTAACGAACGGCAGGCGGGTTGTTGTTGTCACTGGACAGGTTTATGGTATTCCTGACGTCGTCGTCGTCGTCAGAGATGTCAACGAGATCGGCTATCTCGTAGCGACCAGCAGACGGTTTGGTGACAGGTGAAGAACGCGAGAGGTCCGCGTGGTCGACCTCTGTGTTCGGAATCGGACGGCACGGACAACCGTATACCGATACGTAATCTGACGCGTCGCACTCGATATTCTCGGTCGTTCCGAGAAGTTCAGTCCAATCAGTCGAACTTAAGACGCGGTTTAAGATGGCTGTTTGATTTAATGCCCGTTTGAACTTGGCCAGTTGATACTTTCGGCCTGCACGACGTGTACGACGCATAAGGGATGGGTATGGAAGGAACTGTTTCGGAAGAGTTAATACTCTGAAAATCCTTTTGTCGGATTTTGTCTAAGTCCCAAACGTGAAAGAAAAATTGGCCAGGGGTTCCCCGTAGGCGCTGGCCAGAGGTAATTTACCTGACTCGAAAATGTCCACTCGTTAATCGGCACTACCCAGCAGAGCAGACGAACTGGCCTCCGAGCCGGGTCACCGTGCGACAACGAGGGCACTATTAAAACAGTCACTTCACTTTAGACACTGATATGTTTCCTTTCACAAACTGTCACTTTAACTTCGATAATCTTTTGACTAAGTGTCACCTCGTTGACGTATTGCCTCGGCGGAGCTGTAAGCTTCTCCCTTTGTGACCGAGGTTGAACACGTAAGCGAGAGCTCAATTATTTATTATTAATATTAAATGCGTTTATCTGATTTGGAAAGTTATTATTTCCAAACGTCTACTCGTCAACCACTACTTCTCAGCGGAGCGGACGAACTGACCTCCAAGCCGAGTTCTGTATGATTAACGAGGGCACGATTCGAATTTCGAAAAGAAACTGTCACTGGATTTAGTAGAATGATGTGGAAATTAACTTCACGTAGCACTGGTAATATATAATATATATATTGAAATAAAGAACGTTGAGTACACTTGAGTATAAACTTGGTAGTATAATAATAAATGAATTAAACGTATTAATCGTATACGGAGTATGAGTTAGTAAGAGTTAGAATTGGAATTGATTTAGGAATTGAATTGGAATGGATTTGGAATAGAATAGTAGAACAAACGTCGATGAACGTCGAAGCGCGAATTAGAAGAGCGCAGATCGACACGTCTGCTCGCTTCGCTGGCTTGGGCCAGACTGACTGATGTCGTTGTGTGAGAATGGAGTGAGCGCAGACCGACACGTCCGCTCACTTCGCTGGCTAGCACCAGACTGATGCAAGAGGCAGCTCTGCGTAGCCTCCTTCGCTCGGAGTGGGGGTTGCTGACGCTGCAGTCCCTTTGTCCTCGCTCGTCGGAGTGGTGACGGGTGCAAGACTGCTGACGTTGCAGTCTCTTTGTCCTCGCTCT
The DNA here is from genome assembly GCF_051020765.1 of Lasioglossum baleicum. Lineage (NCBI taxonomy): Eukaryota > Metazoa > Arthropoda > Insecta > Hymenoptera > Halictidae > Lasioglossum > Lasioglossum baleicum. Next base: position 694,412 of record NW_027469113.1, on the reverse strand, counting down.
CGACAGAGTGGTGACGCGTGCAAGACTGCTGACGTTGCGATCTCTTTGTTCTCGAGGTGGCGTTTACTCGAGCGGAGTTGAGGATTTGAACAAGTTGTAAGTGTAGATGAGGGTTTGAACAAGTGTTAAGTGTAGATGAGGGTTTAAACAAGTTATAAGTGTAGATGAGGGTTTGAACAAGTGTTAGGTAAGATTGAGAGTTTGGAGTGGTGGTTGGGTTTAGAACAATTGGGAGAGTCGAGATTTAAGTAGTGATGGGTATTAGAACAAGTTTAGGGAAAGTCGTGGGTGAAGTAGTGATGGGTTTAAGAGGTATTAGAATTAGAACAAGAGTTTGGTAGCGATGGGTTTAAGAGGTTGTTATGTACTTAGTATTTAGTGTTACGTCACGCCCCACGTCCTAGGCAAAGAAGATGACCCCAGGAGGCGGCACGTGGAATTGAAGAGGAAACGGTCTTTTACGCCAAGACAGCCAGACGGGCAGTCATATGCGCTAGGACACCGATAGTCATTTGAGACCGACACCCGCTAGCAGTCAACGCGGATGGCGATACTTCTACGCTGACGCAACGAACGCGGTGAGTTGACATGGAACAAAAGGGGTTACAAAAGATACGAATTCTCACCGGTTAGTTGTTGTATCTTAGTAGTACTGTTGAAGGAGCTGAGCTCGTCGGTCAGCATGGGTCTGGTATAACGGGTCGTCCAGACAGATCTCATCGAGATGAGGAAGGTTTGGCAGCTGTCTCGCTGGGGTACGCACGACAATGCGTCTGTTGGACGGTAGGTACTCGTCCTTGATGATCCTACAGCGAACGTGCGGCAAGATTATGGTGCTCCTGCTGTCATCGTCATCAGAGCTGGTGACGAGATCAATGACCTCGTAACGAACGGCAGGCGGGTTGTTGTTGTCACTGGACAGGTTTATGGTATTCCTGACGTCGTCGTCGTCGTCAGAGATGTCAACGAGATCGGCTATCTCGTAGCGACCAGCAGACGGTTTGGTGACAGGTGAAGAACGCGAGAGGTCCGCGTGGTCGACCTCTGTGTTCGGAATCGGACGGCACGGACAACCGTATACCGATACGTAATCTGACGCGTCGCACTCGATATTCTCGGTCGTTCCGAGAAGTTCAGTCCAATCAGTCGAACTTAAGACGCGGTTTAAGATGGCTGTTTGATTTAATGCCCGTTTGAACTTGGCCAGTTGATACTTTCGGCCTGCACGACGTGTACGACGCATAAGGGATGGGTATGGAAGGAACTGTTTCGGAAGAGTTAATACTCTGAAAATCCTTTTGTCGGATTTTGTCTAAGTCCCAAACGTGAAAGAAAAATTGGCCAGGGGTTCCCCGTAGGCGCTGGCCAGAGGTAATTTACCTGACTCGAAAATGTCCACTCGTTAATCGGCACTACCCAGCAGAGCAGACGAACTGGCCTCCGAGCCGGGTCACCGTGCGACAACGAGGGCACTATTAAAACAGTCACTTCACTTTAGACACTGATATGTTTCCTTTCACAAACTGTCACTTTAACTTCGATAATCTTTTGACTAAGTGTCACCTCGTTGACGTATTGCCTCGGCGGAGCTGTAAGCTTCTCCCTTTGTGACCGAGGTTGAACACGTAAGCGAGAGCTCAATTATTTATTATTAATATTAAATGCGTTTATCTGATTGGGAAAGTTATTATTTCCAAACGTCTACTCGTCAACCACTACTTCTCAGCGGAGCGGACGAACTGACCTCCAAGCCGAGTTCTGTATGATTAACGAGGGCACGATTCGAATTTCGAAAAGAAACTGTCACTGGATTTAGTAGAATGATGTAGAAATTAACTTCACGTAACACTGGTAAAATATAATATATATATTGAAATAAAGAACGTTGAGTACACTTGAGTATAAACTTGGTAGTATAATAATAAATGAATTAAACGTAATAATCGTATACGGAGTATGAGTTAGTAAGAGTTAGAATTGGAATTGATTTAGGAATTGAATTGGAATGGATTTGGAATAGAATAGTAGAACAAACGTCGATGAACGTCGAAGCGCGAATTAGAAGAGCGCAGATCGACACGTCTGCTCGCTTCGCTGGCTTGGGCCAGACTGACTGATGTCGTTGTGTGAGAATGGAGTGAGCGCAGACCGACACGTCCGCTCACTTCGCTGGCTAGCACCAGACTGATGCAAGAGGCAGCTCTGCGTAGCCTCCTTCGCTCGGAGTGGGGGTTGCTGACGCTGCAGTCCCTTTGTCCTCGCTCGTCGGAGTGGTGACGGGTGCAAGACTGCTGACGTTGCAGTCTCTTTGTCCTCGCTCTCGACAGAGTGGTGACGCGTGCAAGACTGCTGACGTTGCGATCTCTTTGTTCTCGAGGTGGCGTTTACTCGAGCGGAGTTGAGGATTTGAACAAGTTGTAAGTGTAGATGAGGGTTTGAACAAGTGAAAGTAAGTTCGGAGTGATGGTTGGGTTTAGAACAATTGGGAGAGTCGAGATTTAAGTAGTGATGGGTATTAGAACAAGTTTAGGGAAAGTCGTGGGTGAAGTAGTGATGGGTTTAAGAGGTATTAGAATTAGAACAAGAGTTTGGTAGCGATGGGTTTAAGAGGTTGTTATGTACTTAATATTTAGTCTTAACCTAGAATCGAGGTACGGTCCTCGATTCGACCAACGTCGGAGGTCGTCCGACGTAACACCTCCCTCGCCGGAGAAGAGATTTCTCGGAGTGAAATCTCTCGGTCCGAGGTTGTGTTCGGTGAACGCTCGCATTACAATTTTTGGTCTTGAGACGCATCGTTAGTGAGCGATCCGCGCAGGGAGCTCAGTTCTCGGCGCACGTTGACTGTATTAACAGTACGAAACACTGGATGCACTGAGATGTTGTCTGATTCTGCGCGAGGAGTTGGGGTAGGTTTCGCAATGTCCGACAGTCTATAATCGCAATGTTCATTATCTGACTGTCTTTTATTGGGGTCTTGGGAGGGAATGGGCTCACTTATGTCATTTTCACTTTCACTTTTCCGATATCTGACAGCGTATGTGTATGTTTCGTCTCTTTGTTTCAGGAAAATGAAGAATCTTGTCAAGGAACTCCAGATGGCGACGATGAGGTGGAGGCTCCAGCCGTATAACGAATGGAGAGCGATGCCATTGATGATTGTGCTGATAATAGTTTTTATTGTGCGAATTGCCACATATATTCCTATTAATCCAGCGGTTACGGATCCGAACGTGGTAAATCCTGACCATAACTTCTGTGCGGTAGATTCAGCTATTTGTTGAAGCGACTCTTCGTCGAGCAGGTTGAACATGTTAATATTTCCTGCTGCGTATTGTCTACCTGAGGCGCCTTGTGCAATAGTATTTATTACGGCTACCTTTTCTACAGGGAACATTATGTGATCCTGCAGTTTGTCGAGGTCGTCTTGCGAATATATGCCTCCAGTCGCAAGGTTTTTGGGGTCCACGTATTTCCATGTGGCCTTAGAGATTGGATGGAGTTCTGACGGTGCAATAGTTTCTGTTAGTGATGGAGTGAGTCGGTACCATGTTCCATGTATTCTGTAATATGGAGATAGTAACTCGCTGCACGGCTTCTCTGTACCGGTGTTTGAAATAATGTGGTCCTTTGGTTTCAGGAATCTTGAAGAATTCTTGTACGTGACGGGCAGTTCGTCATAACAGCGTTCCGTTTTCCGGATCTGGACTGTCACTGGGATACATTTGATAATATGGACCACTTCACCTGCTGGGACTGCAATAAATCCAGCGTCTTTCATGATGGCGGTTGCCACTTCTTCAGGGGCTGTGTGCAGCTGAGTGAGTGCGTTCTGGAGAATTTGTCGTTCTAGTTCGCACTTTTGACGAATGACGTCCTTATATAGTTGAGAAAATTGTGTACGGAGATGTTTCTCTACGTAGACGAATTTGCTGTTGACATAGGTGAATATGTCGAGATTGTTGACGAGGGTGGGTGACTTCTCCTTGAATTTCCCTGACTTCCCCGTTTCTAGTATGAACAGTTTTGGATGTTCTGTACGGATTATGATAAATCCGCAGACTGAAGATCGTCCTGTCTCGGTTAGTGCAAATGTTGTATCCTGAGAGGCAACTGTATACAAGGTTGGCGAGGATTTTAACTGTGGGGATAGCTTGGTCGCTAGCCCTTCGTATAGAACATCGTAGTTGTTGAATCTGCATGAATCTGTTGGTGCGGGTTCCCAGAATGTGTATCCGTCCTGTGAATCGAGGCAGTTGCCTTTCTGAAGAGGACAGGTTTGTCCGGATTGTAAATGAATTTGTGCTGTGGATAGCTTTATCGGTGCAATGTAGTCCCGTATCGTGATGCGTATTATGGCTTGCACCACGACGTCCGTCCAGGTTCCAAAAGGATCGTTGTAGGTTGTGCCTGAGCAGCTTCCGTCATTCTTGATTTCTCCTGCCATTGTGAGGCTACGAGAGGTTGTGGAATTTGGCTGGACTCCTGTGATCTGTGCCGCTGGCGTAATATACAGAGTTCCAGTAGTGTGTAGATTAGAGCATGTTTCACTGGTGGTGGTTAGGAGATACTCTTGTCTACCATTGGCGACGACGGAATTATGCGAATGCATGCCACAGTAGTAGATCGTTCTGTCTATTTCAATGTGGCATTGGAGGACTCGGGCTTGCGAAAACTCGGCTAGCTGCAGAAGTTGAATTCGCTCTAAACTCTCGATCGGTGTGACATCTTCGGGTTCGCAATTCAGGTTATCGATGGTAGAGTACGTAGTGACGTTGAGTGTCGGTCCACCGCAATCATATCCAATGAGGGTATAAACTTGCGTGGTAATGGTGCATAGGATGGCAACTTGTAACGGATACATGTTTGTGGTTGCTAAATTGTCTGAAGACTGGAGCTCCTCTGGAATGATCCTATCTTCCGAGGGGCTGAGTCGTGATGCGACAAGCTTATCTTCCGGCTGTAGAAGGAGATTTTGTCGACGCTGGGTTTCGGATTTCGCTCGTTTGTCGGTGTTGACCGGACGCGTGATTAACGCGGATTCTAATTTCGCGTCAGCGGAGGTCTGTAATGAAATCTCCTGGGAGGGTTTCTTATCGCAAGTCGCAGGAGATGCTACAATCATTGTTCGCGGGTTATCGCAGAGGTATAGTATAATACGAAATTTGTTTCTCCTTTTTGCTGACGCGTATTTTACAGACGTATAATTCCTAGATGGATGAAACTCGCTTTGCGGTGCACGGATACTTGACCGTTGAGATTGGAAGAGATCATGTTCCGGCGAAAAATCAGAGGTAGGTTTTTGAAATGAAATATAGACTCTCTTTGACTCTGATTTAGAAATTATCGCAGGATGATCTTTTATGATCGACTCGTATGCTCGGTCTATACGAGGTAGAGTTTTATGCTTTATTTTATGTAGACGTTCTGTCGTCTTTAGAGAATCAAAGGCGGGGACATTTCCTTTCAACCTAGACTCGGAATAGAAACAATCGGACTTGATACCGGAGCTTGTAGAATAAACCTTCATAGGTTTGAATTCGCGGGAGTCTTCTTTGGACTCTGGATTAAAATTGTCGGGATGGTTACCGGAATTAGAAAGGTCGGGATGGTTACCGAATGCGTCGGGATGGTTACCGGAATTAGAAAGGTCGGGATGGTTACCGAATGCGTCGGGATGGTTACCGGAATTAGAAAGGTCGGGATGGTTACCGAATACGTCGGGATGGTTACCGGAATTAGAAAGGTCGGGATGGTTACCGAATGCGTCGGGATAGTGCCCGGAATTAGTTGAATAACGCTCGATCTCTTCCACCTCTAACACGGGTAATCGGAATGAGATCGGACGCGGAGATGTGTTGAAACATCTGAGGCTCGCTTTGCCTCCGCGATTAGTGACTACACAGTCACCGAGAAATACATCCGGCGCTACGCTGACGCGGCGGATATATCCCTGTTTCGGGCCCTGTACGCTGACTGCAATGCAGGCGGCTGTTCGGGGCTTAACGGCAAACTCATTAGAGTCTGCTGCAGTCCTTGATTCGGACTGTTGATTTAGATTTTTGCGCTTATCGACCGGTTCCTCTACGATATTATTCGATGTGATACGAATCTCTCCCGGTTGCACCCGACGTTTTGAGAGAGGGAATGTTTCTTCCTCTGTCCTTGCGGCGTGCTTTTCAAGAGAGACCTCCGTTTTCGGAGAAGGCATTGAAATAACCCTCGTCATTGAACTATCGCGGGGCTCAGTCGGCAGTGCGCGTGAATTAGAGAACGGAATTGAAATGTTTCCGATTAAAACAAATTGCTTTGCAAAGGAAATCTCAGCTCCTCCTATAAAGAAGGGCGAGCCGAGAATTCCGTTAACACTGACTGGGAAATCGTCCCCGAGCACGTGGAATTTGACAGGGATTGTCCCCTGAATGAATATAACGACTTCGCCGAGTGTTACGATGGAACCCTCGGTTATTCCATGAACTTCGATCGTGCTCGTGGGATCAATGGTTATCCCAGGTTTTAAACTGGACGCGCGTATCAAATTGACTTCCGAGCCCGTGTCTAATAAGAATTCACTTTTCTCGCGAAGCTGAGGGGCGGAGATTTGTACGCGCGGGATCGGCGAGTCTACTGCGAGGTTAACTGCAGAGACGAATCGTCGATCTGGTCTTCGGGGAGCTCGTTCGTTCGAACGGCGGTCTGCGTGAATGTTTGGTTGCGCTTTGTTGGGGCGGCCTCCCGCTGTTGATTCGTTCCTGTCGGGAGGCCTGACTCGTTTCCCGAGCGCAGGTTATTGTTATAGGCTCTTTTTCGACATTCGTGAATGTCATGCCCGGGAGTTTTGCAATAGTTGCAAAACTTGCGGGGCTCTCCCGAACGTCTGTCGCGATTTGAATTCGGGTCCCGGTTTTCGCGCTGCGGGTTTTGTTCGCGAGGGGTTTCGGATCGCCACTGCGGAGTTGGAGAACGATAAGAGTTGCGGTTCGAGTTTCTCCACGAGTCTCGACGTTGGTCGGACCCGTTATCGCGACGCTCATCCGGTCTGTTGTCGCGACGTTCAGGGATGCGTTCGCGAGAATTGAAATTGTCAGAAGAGCGTGGGCGATAGGAGCTTCTGTTATCTGAGAAGCTTACCTTGCGGGAATCGTCACGATTGGATTCGCGACGACGGTTTTGATACAGCTCATATTGCTTATATGCAGAGATGGCTGCTTCGAAGATCTCTGCCGAATTCTGAGAACGGCAATGCAAAACTTCGCTGCGAAGTTGTGGGAGTAGACCGCGAAGGAAGCACTCGACTGTGAAACGATCGATTTCTCTGTAGTCGTAATGTCCTTCGGTAGAATCGCTGATGGCGGTTCGTAAATCTTTGACTCGATTTATGAAGTCAAGAATATGCTCATTGTTGCCCTGGGCTACGCTTGCCAATTCGCCACGGTACTGGTCCACGAATTTGTAGGGTCCCAGTACTGTTCGTAGCTTATCGCAAAGTTGTGAGATCGTACGTATGTTTTCGCCTTCAATGGCAGCGTACGCACGATCGGAAAGTTTATTGCAGATTAGTTTAGTAAGGGCACGTTCTATGGATTCGGGGATAGAATCACGCGCGCGTTTGCAGGCGCGGATGAATTTTAGGACGGGAATCGATGTTCCGTCGAATTTGGGTACGAGTTCTGCGGCTTGTTTCAACGCGAAATTTCCTGTTGGCTCATATTGCGGGGTTTCGCGTGGCTCTGATAATGAAGGTTCTCGCGTGTTAGAGACGTTACTGGGGCCTGGTGTAGGCGCTTGGTGACGTAAGTTTTGGTTCAAGGCTTGAATATTGTGGAGCTCTTTGCGTATTTCATCGAGCATGTTATTTTGATTCTGTGCGTCTTCTTCATATTTAAGACGCAATTTAGCAATGAATTCGGTTTGCTCTTTTAAATATTCCTCTTTACGGGCGAGATCTTGCGCGTAAAGAAGTAGCTCTTCCTCGGTTGGCGGAGGAAGGTCTTGATTAGGATCCGCTCGGGGATCCGTTTGGGATCGTGTGATTGGGCGAGACATTTTGCGATATTAGTGTGAATTCTTACTCGACACACGATATAGAGAACAAATGTCAGACGTACGAAAACAATTTGTTAATGGTTCAACTACCGGCGACCGTTTTCGTGTCCTACCGACTGCGCCAAATTTTGTTACGTCACGCCCCACGTCCTAGGCAAAGAAGATGACCCCAGGAGGCGGCACGTGGAATTGAAGAGGAAACGGTCTTTTACGCCAAGACAGCCAGACGGGCAGTCATATGCGCTAGGACACCGATAGTCATTTGAGACCGACACCCGCTAGCAGTCAACGCGGATGGCGATACTTCTACGCTGACGCAACGAACGCGGTGAGTTGACATGGAACAAAAGGGGTTACAAAAGATACGAATTCTCACCGGTTAGTTGTTGTATCTTAGTAGTACTGTTGAAGGAGCTGAGCTCGTCGGTCAGCATGGGTCTGGTATAACGGGTCGTCCAGACAGATCTCATCGAGATGAGGAAGGTTTGGCAGCTGTCTCGCTGGGGTACGCACGACAATGCGTCTTTTGGACGGTAGGTACTCGTCCTTGATGATCCTACAGCGAACGTGCGGCAAGATTATGGTGCTCCTGCTGTCATCGTCATCAGAGCTGGTGACGAGATCAATGACCTCGTAACGAACGGCAGGCGGGTTGTTGTTGTCACTGGACAGGTTTATGGTATTCCTGACGTCGTCGTCGTCGTCAGAGATGTCAACGAGATCGGCTATCTCGTAGCGACCAGCAGACGGTTTGGTGACAGGTGAAGAACGCGAGAGGTCCGCGTGGTCGACCTCTGTGTTCGGAATCGGACGGCACGGACAACCGTATACCGATACGTAATCTGACGCGTCGCACTCGATATTCTCGGTCGTTCCGAGAAGTTCAGTCCAATCAGTCGAACTTAAGACGCGGTTTAAGATGGCTGTTTGATTTAATGCCCGTTTGAACTTGGCCAGTTGATACTTTCGGCCTGCACGACGTGTACGACGCATAAGGGATGGGTATGGAAGGAACTGTTTCGGAAGAGTTAATACTCTGAAAATCCTTTTGTCGGATTTTGTCTAAGTCCCAAACGTGAAAGAAAAATTGGCCAGGGGTTCCCCGTAGGCGCTGGCCAGAGGTAATTTACCTGACTCGAAAATGTCCACTCGTTAATCGGCACTACCCAGCAGAGCAGACGAACTGGCCTCCGAGCCGGGTCACCGTGCGACAACGAGGGCACTATTAAAACAGTCACTTCACTTTAGACACTGATATGTTTCCTTTCACAAACTGTCACTTTAACTTCGATAATCTTTTGACTAAGTGTCACCTCGTTGACGTATTGCCTCGGCGGAGCTGTAAGCTTCTCCCTTTGTGACCGAGGTTGAACACGTAAGCGAGAGCTCAATTATTTATTATTAATATTAAATGCGTTTATCTGATTGGGAAAGTTATTATTTCCAAACGTCTACTCGTCAACCACTACTTCTCAGCGGAGCGGACGAACTGACCTCCATGCCGAGTTCTGTATGATTAACGAGGGCACGATTCGAATTTCGAAAAGAAACTGTCACTGGATTTAGTAGAATGATGTAGAAATTAACTTCACGTAACACTGGTAAAATATAATATATATATTGAAATAAAGAACGTTGAGTACACTTGAGTATAAACTTGGTAGTATAATAATAAATGAATTAAACGTAATAATCGTATACGGAGTATGAGTTAGTAAGAGTTAGAATTGGAATTGATTTAGGAATTGAATTGGAATGGATTTGGAATAGAATAGTAGAACAAACGTCGATGAACGTCGAAGCGCGAATTAGAAGAGCGCAGATCGACACGTCTGCTCGCTTCGCTGGCTTGGGCCAGACTGACTGATGTCGTTGTGTGAGAATGGAGTGAGCGCAGACCGACACGTCCGCTCACTTCGCTGGCTAGCACCAGACTGATGCAAGAGGCAGCTCTGCGTAGCCTCCTTCGCTCGGAGTGGGGATTGCTGACGCTGCAGTCCCTTTGTCCTCGCTCGTCGGAGTGGTGACGGGTGCAAGACTGCTGACGTTGCAGTCTCTTTGTCCTCGCTCTCGACAGAGTGGTGACGCGTGCAAGACTGCTGACGTTGCGATCTCTTTGTTCTCGAGGTGGCGTTTACTCGAGCGGAGTTGAGGATTTGAACAAGTTGTAAGTGTAGATGAGGGTTTGAACAAGTGAAAGTAAGTTCGGAGTGATGGTTGGGTTTAGAACAATTGGGAGAGTCGAGATTTAAGTAGTGATGGGTATTAGAACAAGTTTAGGGAAAGTCGTGGGTGAAGTAGTGATGGGTTTAAGAGGTATTAGAATTAGAACAAGAGTTTGGTAGCGATGGGTTTAAGAGGTTGTTATGTACTTAATATTTAGTCTTAACCTAGAATCGAGGTACGGTCCTCGATTCGACCAACGTCGGAGGTCGTCCGACGTAACATTAGTCTTAACCTAGAATCGAGGTACGGTCCTCGATTCGACCAACGTCGGAGGTCGTCCGACGTAACAGTGTCAATACAACATTGCGGTGAGTCGTATAATAACTTGTATAATTGCTGAATCCTGTAAACTCACCGTTCTCGTTGCATCCTCTCGCGCGCGATTCTTGTCGGGACACTTCTTGTAACCGCGTCGGACGTTCTTTTCTTGACTGCATCCATAGCAATATCGGTTGTCCTAGTGCATATGACAGCCCGCGGCTGTCTCGGCACGAAAGACCACTCCTCATTTTAATTATAATATCTCAACCGTCCGTCTGTCACTGTTCTCTTTTCTCTCTCCTGGTACCTGTAACAAAACCACAGTGACGGACGTGACACCTCCTGGGATCATCTTCTTTGCCTAGGACGTGGGGCGTGACGTAACAAAATTTGGCGCAGTCGGTAGGACACGAAAACGGTCGCCGGTAGTTGAACCATTAACAAATTGTTTTCGTACGTCTGACATTTGTTCTCTATATCGTGTGTTACGTCACGCCCCACGTCCTAGGCAAAGAAGATGACCCCAGGAGGCGGCACGTGGAATTGAAGAGGAAACGGTCTTTTACGCCAAGACAGCCAGACGGGCAGTCATATGCGCTAGGACACCGATAGTCATTTGAGACCGACACCCGCTAGCAGTCAACGCGGATGGCGATACTTCTACGCTGACGCAACGAACGCGGTGAGTTGACATGGAACAAAAGGGGTTACAAAAGATACGAATTCTCACCGGTTAGTTGTTGTATCTTAGTAGTACTGTTGAAGGAGCTGAGCTCGTCGGTCAGCATGGGTCTGGTATAACGGGTCGTCCAGACAGATCTCATCGAGATGAGGAAGGTTTGGCAGCTGTCTCGCTGGGGTACGCACGACAATGCGTCTGTTGGACGGTAGGTACTCGTCCTTGATGATCCTACAGCGAACGTGCGGCAAGATTATGGTGCTCCTGCTGTCATCGTCATCAGAGCTGGTGACGAGATCAATGACCTCGTAACGAACGGCAGGCGGGTTGTTGTTGTCACTGGACAGGTTTATGGTATTCCTGACGTCGTCGTCGTCGTCAGAGATGTCAACGAGATCGGCTATCTCGTAGCGACCAGCAGACGGTTTGGTGACAGGTGAAGAACGCGAGAGGTCCGCGTGGTCGACCTCTGTGTTCGGAATCGGACGGCACGGACAACCGTATACCGATACGTAATCTGACGCGTCGCACTCGATATTCTCGGTCGTTCCGAGAAGTTCAGTCCAATCAGTCGAACTTAAGACGCGGTTTAAGATGGCTGTTTGATTTAATGCCCGTTTGAACTTGGCCAGTTGATACTTTCGGCCTGCACGACGTGTACGACGCATAAGGGATGGGTATGGAAGGAACTGTTTCGGAAGAGTTAATACTCTGAAAATCCTTTTGTCGGATTTTGTCTAAGTCCCAAACGTGAAAGAAAAATTGGCCAGGGGTTCCCCGTAGGCGCTGGCCAGAGGTAATTTACCTGACTCGAAAATGTCCACTCGTTAATCGGCACTACCCAGCAGAGCAGACGAACTGGCCTCCGAGCCGGGTCACCGTGCGACAACGAGGGCACTATTAAAACAGTCACTTCACTTTAGACACTGATATGTTTCCTTTCACAAACTGTCACTTTAACTTCGATAATCTTTTGACTAAGTGTCACCTCGTTGACGTATTGCCTCGGCGGAGCTGTAAGCTTCTCCCTTTGTGACCGAGGTTGAACACGTAAGCGAGAGCTCAATTATTTATTATTAATATTAAATGCGTTTATCTGATTTGGAAAGTTATTATTTCCAAACGTCTACTCGTCAACCACTACTTCTCAGCGGAGCGGACGAACTGACCTCCAAGCCGAGTTCTGTATGATTAACGAGGGCACGATTCGAATTTCGAAAAGAAACTGTCACTGGATTTAGTAGAATGATGTGGAAATCAACTTCACGTAGAACTGGTAAAATATAATATATATATTGAAATAAAGAACGTTGAGTACACTTGAGTATAAACTTGGTAGTATAATAATAAATGAATTAAACGTAATAATCGTATACGGAGTATGAGTTAGTAAGAGTTAGAATTGGAATTGATTTAGGAATTGAATTGGAATGGATTTGGAATAGAATAGTAGAACAAACGTCGATGAACGTCGAAGCGCGAATTAGAAGAGCGCAGATCGACACGTCTGCTCGCTTCGCTGGCTTGGGCCAGACTGACTGATGTCGTTGTGTGAGAATGGAGTGAGCGCAGACCGACACGTCCGCTCACTTCGCTGGCTAGCACCAGACTGATGCAAGAGGCAGCTCTGCGTAGCCTCCTTCGCTCGGAGTGGGGGTTGCTGACGCTGCAGTCCCTTTGTCCTCGCTCGTCGGAGTGGTGACGGGTGCAAGACTGCTGACGTTGCAGTCTCTTTGTCCTCGCTCTCGACAGAGTGGTGACGCGTGCAAGACTGCTGACGTTGCGATCTCTTTGTTCTCGAGGTGGCGTTTACTCGAGCGGAGTTGAGGATTTGAACAAGTTGTAAGTGTAGATGAGGGTTTGAACAAGTGAAAGTAAAGTTAGGAGTTCGGAGTGATGGTTGGTTGTAGAACAATTGGGAGAGTCGAGATTTAAGTAGCGATGGGTATTAGAACAAGTTTAGGAAAAGTCATGGGTGAAGTAGTGATGGGTTTAAGATGTATTAGAATTAGAACAAGAGTTTGATAGCGATGGGTTTAAGAGATATTAGATTTAGAACAAGAGTTTGATAGCGATGGGTTTAAGAGGTATTATGTACTTAATATTTAATCTTAGCCTAGAATCGAGGTACGGTCCTCGATTCGACCAACGTCGGAGGTCGTCCGACGTAACACCTCCCTCGCCGGAGAAGAGATTTCTCGGAGTGAAATCTCTCGGTCCGAGGTTGTGTTCGGTGAGCGCTCGCATTACAATTTTTGGTCTTGAGACGCATCGTTAGTGAGCGATCCGCGCAGGGAGCTCAGTTCTCGGCGCACGTTGACTGTATTAACAGTACGAAACACTGGATGCACTGAGATGTTGTCTGATTCTGCGCGAGGAGTTGGGGTAGGTTTCGCAATGTCCGACAGTCTATAATCGCAATGTCCATTATCTGACTGTCTTTTATTGGGGTCTTGGGAGGGAATGGGCTCACTTATGTCATTTTCACTTTCACTTTTCCGATATCTGACAGCGTATGTGTATGTTTCGTCTCTTTGTTTCAGGAAAATGAAGAATCTTGTCAAGGAACTCCAGATGGCGACGATGAGGTGGAGGCTCCAGCCGTATAACGAATGGAGAGCGATGCCATTGATGATTGTGCTGATAATAGTTTTTATTGTGCGAATTGCCACATATATTCCTATTAATCCAGCGGTTACGGATCCGAACGTGGTAAATCCTGACCATAACTTCTGTGCGGTAGATTCAGCTATTTGTTGAAGCGACTCTTCGTCGAGCAGGTTGAACATGTTAATATTTCCTGCTGCGTATTGTCTACCTGAGGCGCCTTGTGCAATAGTATTTATTACGGCTACCTTTTCTACAGGGAACATTATGTGATCCTGCAGTTTGTCGAGGTCGTCTTGCGAATATATGCCTCCAGTCGCAAGGTTTTTGGGGTCCACGTATTTCCATGTGGCCTTAGAGATTGGATGGAGTTCTGACGGTGCAATAGTTTCTGTTAGTGATGGAGTGAGTCGGTACCATGTTCCATGTATTCTGTAATATGGAGATAGTAACTCGCTGCACGGCTTCTCTGTACCGGTGTTTGAAATAATGTGGTCCTTTGGTTTCAGGAATCTTGAAGAATTCTTGTACGTGACGGGCAGTTCGTCATAACAGCGTTCCGTTTTCCGGATCTGGACTGTCACTGGGATACATTTGATAATATGGACCACTTCACCTGCTGGGACTGCAATAAATCCAGCGTCTTTCATGATGGCGGTTGCCACTTCTTCAGGGGCTGTGTGCAGCTGAGTGAGTGCGTTCTGGAGAATTTGTCGTTCTAGTTCGCACTTTTGACGAATGACGTCCTTATATAGTTGAGAAAATTGTGTACGGAGATGTTTCTCTACGTAGACGAATTTGCTGTTGACATAGGTGAATATGTCGAGATTGTTGACGAGGGTGGGTGACTTCTCCTTGAATTTCCCTGACTTCCCCGTTTCTAGTATGAACAGTTTTGGATGTTCTGTACGGATTATGATAAATCCGCAGACTGAAGATCGTCCTGTCTCGGTTAGTGCAAATGTTGTATCCTGAGAGGCAACTGTATACAAGGTTGGCGAGGATTTTAACTGTGGGGATAGCTTGGTCGCTAGCCCTTCGTATAGAACATCGTAGTTGTTGAATCTGCATGAATCTGTTGGTGCGGGTTCCCAGAATGTGTATCCGTCCTGTGAATCGAGGCAGTTGCCTTTCTGAAGAGGACAGGTTTGTCCGGATTGTAAATGAATTTGTGCTGTGGATAGCTTTATCGGTGCAATGTAGTCCCGTATCGTGATGCGTATTATGGCTTGCACCACGACGTCCGTCCAGGTTCCAAAAGGATCGTTGTAGGTTGTGCCTGAGCAGCTTCCGTCATTCTTGATTTCTCCTGCCATTGTGAGGCTACGAGAGGTTGTGGAATTTGGCTGGACTCCTGTGATCTGTGCCGCTGGCGTAATATACAGAGTTCCAGTAGTGTGTAGATTAGAGCATGTTTCACTGGTGGTGGTTAGGAGATACTCTTGTCTACCATTGGCGACGACGGAATTATGCGAATGCATGCCACAGTAGTAGATCGTTCTGTCTATTTCAATGTGGCATTGGAGGACTCGGGCTTGCGAAAACTCGGCTAGCTGCAGAAGTTGAATTCGCTCTAAACTCTCGATCGGTGTGACATCTTCGGGTTCGCAATTCAGGTTATCGATGGTAGAGTACGTAGTGACGTTGAGTGTCGGTCCACCGCAATCATATCCAATGAGGGTATAAACTTGCGTGGTAATGGTGCATAGGATGGCAACTTGTAACGGATACATGTTTGTGGTTGCGAAATTGTCTGAAGACTGGAGCTCCTCTGGAATGATCCTATCTTCCGAGGGGCTGAGTCGTGATGCGACAAGCTTATCTTCCGGCTGTAGAAGGAGATTTTGTCGACGCTGGGTTTCGGATTTCGCTCGTTTGTCGGTGTTGACCGGACGCGTGATTAACGCGGATTCTAATTTCGCGTCAGCGGAGGACTGTAATGAAATCTCCTGGGAGGGTTTCTTATCGCAAGTCGCAGGAGATGCTACAATCATTGTTCGCGGGTTATCGCAGAGGTATAGTATAATACGAAATTTGTTTCTCCTTTTTGCTGACGCGTATTTTACAGACGTATAATTCCTAGATGGATGAAACTCGCTTTGCGGTGCACGGATACTTGACCGTTTAGATTGGAAGAGATCATGTTCCGGCGAAAAATCAGAGGTAGGTTTTTGAAATGAAATATAGACTCTCTTTGACTCTGATTTAGAAATTATCGCGGGATGATCTTTTATGATCGACTCGTATACTCGGTCTATACGAGGTAGAGTTTTATGCTTTACTTTATGTAGACGTTCTGTCGTCTTTAGAGAATCAAAGGCGGGGACATTTCCTTTCAACCTAGACTCGGAATAGAAACAATCGGACTTGATACCGGAGCTTGTAGAATAAACCTTCATAGGTTTGAATTCGCGGGAGTCTTCTTTGGACTCTGGATTAAAATTGTCGGGATGGTTACCGAATACGTCGGGATGGTTACCGGAATTGAAAAGGTCGGGATGGTTACCGAATGCGTCGGGATGGTTACCGGAATTAGAAAGGTCGGGATGGTTACCGAATACGTCGGGATGGTTACCGGAATTAGAAAGGTCGGGATGGTTACCGAATGCGTCGTGATAGTACCCGGAATTAGTTGAATAACGCTCGATCTCTTCCACCTCTAACACGGGTAATCGGAATGAGATCGGACGCGGAGATGTGTTGAAACATCTGAGGCTCGCTTTGCCTCCGCGATTAGTGACTACACAGTCACCGAGGAATACATCCGGCGCTACGCTGACGCGGCGGATATATCCCTGTTTCGGGCCCTGTACGCTGACTGCAATGCAGGCGGCTGTTCGGGGCTCAACGGCAAACTCATTAGAGTCTGCTGCAGTCCTTGATTCGGACTGTTGATTTTGATTTTTGCGCTTATCGACCGGTTCCTCTACGATATTATTCGATGTGATACGAATCTCTCCCGGTTGCACCCGACGTTTTGAGAGAGGGAATGTTTCTTCCTCTGTCCTTGCGGCGTGCTTTTCAAGAGAGACCTCCGTCTTCGGAGAAGGCATTGAAATAACCCTCGTCATTGAACTATCGCGGGGCTCAGTCGGCAGTGCGCGTGAATTAGAGAACGGAATTGAAATGTTTCCGACTAAAACGAATTGTTTTGCAAAGGAAATCTCAGCTCCTCCTATAAAGAAGGGCGAGCCGAGAATTCCGTTAACACTGACTGGAAAATCGTCCCCGAGCACGTGGAATTTGACAGGGATTGTCCCTTGAATGAATATAACGACTTCGCCGAGTGTTACTATGGAACCCTCGGTTATTCCATGAACTTCGATCGTGCTCGTGGGATCAATGGTTATACCAGGTTTTAAACTAGACGCGCGTATCAAATTGACTTCCGAGCCCGTGTCTAATAAGAATTCACTTTTCTCGCGAAGCTGAGGGGCGGAGATTTGTACGCGCGGGATCGGCGAGTCTACTGCGAGGTTAACTGCAGAGACGAATCGTCGATCTGGTCTTCGGGGAGCTCGTTCGTTCGAACGGCGGTCTGCGTGAATGTTTGGTTGCGCTTTGTTGGGGCGGCCTCCCGCTGTTGATTCGTTCCTGTCGGGAGGCCTGACTCGTTTCCCGAGCGCAGGTTATTGTTATAGGCTCTTTTTCGACATTCGTGAATGTCATGCCCGGGAGTTTTGCAATAGTTGCAAAACTTGCGGGGCTCTCCCGAACGTCTGTCGCGATTTGAATTCGGGTCCCGGTTTTCGCGCTGCGGGTTTTGTTCGCGAGGGGTTTCGGATCACCACTGCGGAGTTGGAGAACGATAAGAGTTGCGGTTCGAGTTTCTCCACGAGTCTCGACGTTGGTCGGACCCGTTATCGCGACGCTCATCCGGTCTGTTGTCGCGACGTTCAGGGATGCGTTCGCGAGAATTGAAATTGTCAGAAGAGCGTGGGCGATAGGAGCTTCTGTTATCTGAGAAGCTTACCTTGCGGGAATCGTCACGATTGGATTCGCGACGACGGTTTTGATACAGCTCATATTGCTTATATGCAGAGATGGCTGCTTCGAAGATCTCTGCCGAATTCTGAGAACGGCAATGCAAAACTTCGCTGCGAAGTTGTGGGAGTAGACCGCGAAGGAAGCACTCGACTGTGAAACGATCGATTTCTCTGTAGTCGTAATGTCCTTCGGTAGAATCGCTGATGGCGGTTCGTAAATCTTTGACTCGATTTATGAAGTCAAGAATATGCTCATTGTTGCCCTGGGCTACGCTTGCCAATTCGCCACGGTACTGGTCCACGAATTTGTAGGGTCCCAGTACTGTTCGTAGCTTATCGCAAAGTTGTGAGATCGTACGTATGTTTTCGCCTTCAATGGCAGCGTACGCACGATCGGAAAGTTTATTGCAGATTAGTTTAGTAAGGGCACGTTCTATGGATTCGGGGATAGAATCACGCGCGCGTTTGCAGGCGCGGATGAATTTTAGGACGGGAATCGATGTTCCGTCGAATTTGGGTACGAGTTCTGCGGCTTGTTTCAACGCGAAATTTCCTGTTGGCTCATATTGCGGGGTTTCGCGTGGCTCTGATAATGAAGGTTCTCGCGTGTTAGAGACGTTACTGGGGCCTGGTGTAGGCGCTTGGTGACGTAAGTTTTGGTTCAAGGCTTGAATATTGTGGAGCTCTTTGCGTATTTCATCGAGCATGTTATTTTGATTCTGTGCGTCTTCTTCATATTTAAGACGCAATTTAGCAATGAATTCGGTTTGCTCTTTTAAATATTCCTCTTTACGGGCGAGATCTTGCGCGTAAAGAAGTAGCTCTTCCTCGGTTGGCGGAGGAAGGTCTTGATTAGGATCCGCTCGGGGATCCGTTTGGGATCGTGTGATTGGGCGAGACATTTTGCGATATTAGTGTGAATTCTTACTCGACACACGATATAGAGAACAAATGTCAGACGTACGAAAACAATTTGTTAATGGTTCAACTACCGGCGACCGTTTTCGTGTCCTACCGACTGCGCCAAATTTTGTTACGTCACGCCCCACGTCCTAGGCAAAGAAGATGACCCCAGGAGGCGGCACGTGGAATTGAAGAGGAAACGGTCTTTTACGCCAAGACAGCCAGACGGGCAGTCATATGCGCTAGGACACCGATAGTCATTTGAGACCGACACCCGCTAGCAGTCAACGCGGATGGCGATACTTCTACGCTGACGCAACGAACGCGGTGAGTTGACATGGAACAAAAGGGGTTACAAAAGATACGAATTCTCACCGGTTAGTTGTTGTATCTTAGTAGTACTGTTGAAGGAGCTGAGCTCGTCGGTCAGCATGGGTCTGGTATAACGGGTCGTCCAGACAGATCTCATCGAGATGAGGAAGGTTTGGCAGCTGTCTCGCTGGGGTACGCACGACAATGCGTCTTTTGGACGGTAGGTACTCGTCCTTGATGATCCTACAGCGAACGTGCGGCAAGATTATGGTGCTCCTGCTGTCATCGTCATCAGAGCTGGTGACGAGATCAATGACCTCGTAACGAACGGCAGGCGGGTTGTTGTTGTCACTGGACAGGTTTATGGTATTCCTGACGTCGTCGTCGTCGTCAGAGATGTCAACGAGATCGGCTATCTCGTAGCGACCAGCAGACGGTTTGGTGACAGGTGAAGAACGCGAGAGGTCCGCGTGGTCGACCTCTGTGTTCGGAATCGGACGGCACGGACAACCGTATACCGATACGTAATCTGACGCGTCGCACTCGATATTCTCGGTCGTTCCGAGAAGTTCAGTCCAATCAGTCGAACTTAAGACGCGGTTTAAGATGGCTGTTTGATTTAATGCCCGTTTGAACTTGGCCAGTTGATACTTTCGGCCTGCACGACGTGTACGACGCATAAGGGATGGGTATGGAAGGAACTGTTTCGGAAGAGTTAATACTCTGAAAATCCTTTTGTCGGATTTTGTCTAAGTCCCAAACGTGAAAGAAAAATTGGCCAGGGGTTCCCCGTAGGCGCTGGCCAGAGGTAATTTACCTGACTCGAAAATGTCCACTCGTTAATCGGCACTACCCACCAGAGCAGACGAACTGGCCTCCGAGCCGGGTCACCGTGCGACAACGAGGGCACTATTAAAACAGTCACTTCACTTTAGACACTGATATGTTTCCTTTCACAAACTGTCACTTTAACTTCGATAATCTTTTGACTAAGTGTCACCTCGTTGACGTATTGCCTCGGCGGAGCTGTAAGCTTCTCCCTTTGTGACCGAGGTTGAACACGTAAGCGAGAGCTCAATTATTTATTATTAATATTAAATGCGTTTATCTGATTTGGAAAGTTATTATTTCCAAACGTCTACTCGTCAACCACTACTTCTCAGCGGAGCGGACGAACTGACCTCCAAGCCGAGTTCTGTATGATTAACGAGGGCACGATTCGAATTTCGAAAAGAAACTGTCACTGGATTTAGTAGAATGATGTGGAAATCAACTTCACGTAGCACTGGTAAAATATAATATATATATTGAAATAAAGAACGTTGAGTACACTTGAGTATAAACTTGGTAGTATAATAATAAATGAATTAAACGTAATAATCGTATACGGAGTATGAGTTAGTAAGAGTTAGAATTGGAATTGATTTAGGAATTGAATTGGAATGGATTTGGAATAGAATAGTAGAACAAACGTCGATGAACGTCGAAGCGCGAATTAGAAGAGCGCAGATCGACACGTCTGCTCGCTTCGCTGGCTTGGGCCAGACTGACTGATGTCGTTGTGTGAGAATGGAGTGAGCGCAGACCGACACGTCCGCTCACTTCGCTGGCTAGCACCAGACTGATGCAAGAGGCAGCTCTGCGTAGCCTCCTTCGCTCGGAGTGGGGGTTGCTGACGCTGCAGTCCCTTTGTCCTCGCTCGTCGGAGTGGTGACGGGTGCAAGACTGCTGACGTTGCAGTCTCTTTGTCCTCGCTCTCGACAGAGTGGTGACGCGTGCAAGACTGCTGACGTTGCGATCTCTTTGTTCTCGAGGTGGCGTTTACTCGAGCGGAGTTGAGGATTTGAACAAGTTGTAAGTGTAGATGAGGGTTTGAACAAGTGAAAGTAAAGTTAGGAGTTCGGAGTGATGGTTGGTTGTAGAACAATTGGGAGAGTCGAGATTTAAGTAGCGATGGGTATTAGAACAAGTTTAGGAAAAGTCATGGGTGAAGTAGTGATGGGTTTAAGATGTATTAGAATTAGAACAAGAGTTTGATAGCGATGGGTTTAAGAGATATTAGATTTAGAACAAGAGTTTGATAGCGATGGGTTTAAGAGGTATTATGTACTTAATATTTAATCTTAGCCTAGAATCGAGGTACGGTCCTCGATTCGACCAACGTCGGAGGTCGTCCGACGTAACACGTGTGTCGAGTAAGAATTCACACTAATATCGCAAAATGTCTCGCCCAATCACACGATCCCAAACGGATCCCCGAGCGGATCCTATGTCACATCCGTCACTGTGTTTTTGTTACAGGTACCAGGAGAGAGAAAAGAGAACAGTGACAGACGGACGGTTGAGATATGAAGATTAAAATGAGGAGTGGTCTTTCGTGCCGAGACAGCCGCGGGCTGTCATATGCACTAGGACAACCGATATTGTTATGGATGCAGTCAAGAAGAGAACGTCCGACGCGGTTACAAGAAGTGTCCCGACAAGAATCACGCGCGAGATGATGCAACGAGAACGGTGAGTTTACAGGATTCGGCAATTATACAAGACATTATACGACTCACCGCAATGCTGTATTAACGCCTAATAATATTGTTGCAGCAGGAACTGGCGGTACTGGCAGTAGGTGTCGTACATCGGGTCTTCTATACAGATGTCCTCGAGGTGGGGAAGATCTGGCAGAGTTGCTGCTGCTCGGTTCGGGACGACATTAGTGGCCTTGGATGCTGGCCGCAAGACGACACGTTGGTGAGCTGGCAGAGGAACGTCACGGATGATTCGGCAACGGACCCTGGGAACGATGATCGTGTCTTGGCTGTCGTCGTCGGCTATGTCGATTACCTCAGGACGATCGACCGGATGCAGAACTGGCGTCGGAGCTCGCGAGAGGTCCGCGTGGTTGACCTCTTTAGGAGGGTTGCAAGGGTGTTACGTCGTCCGATGTACGACGTTGGCCTTGTACACACACTATGTATACAAGGTCTGATCTGCATAAGATCCATACACCGTCCCCTAGACATAAGAGCATAGTATTAAGATCTCATTATTCTATTGTTCTAATCCTTATCTCCGTCTCTACCCATCACCATAACTTCACCTTGATCAACACCTTACCTCAGTTTCAACCCATCACCACGACACATAATGCAATAAAGTATTGCATCACTCTGGAAGCATCTAGAAGCTTCTAGAAACGTCGAGAAGTCCAAAGACTGCTGCATCAGCAGTCCCACGCTCGTAGAGGGCAATAGGACAGCCACGAGACTGCAGCGTCAGCAGAAATGCACGTGCAGTCCCCGGGAGCGAAGACGCTGCTGCGTCAGCGGTTCTCCCACTCCGACGACTGAAGAACAAAGAGACTGCAGCGTCAGCTATCCCCACTCCGAACGAAGGAGGCAAGGCAGAGCAGGCGCTTGCATCAGTCCGCCTCCAGACAGCGACTCGAACGGTCCGCTCCAAGCGAGCGACTCGCACGGACGTGCCAGTCCGGCTTCTTCCGACTTCAAGAGCAGACGTGTTCAGTCTAGCTCCGCGAAAGTGAAGTGTGTCGATCCTTCACTCCTAATTCCAATTCCAATTCCAACTCTAACTCAACTCAACTCAAGTCCTAATTCTCATACGTTATTCCTATAACATATTACAATATCCATTATTCATTAATCCAATTACTACTCCTATTATAATACTACTTACATATTGTATACCAGTGTACTTACCAGTTCTTATTTAATATATCGTTGTTATACCAGTGCTTCGATCTTGTTATTCTTGTGTTAGTTCAACACCATCTTCCAATTCAGTTCTTGCATCGAATATATTAAACTCGTGACATATCCGGACTTGGTCTAAAGTGCGCAGTGGAAACGCTGAGCCGCCAATAAGGAATTTGAAGCGAGTCATAGAGAAGTTCTCGTGCCACGTCTAGAATTGGTCTAAAGAGCGCAGTGGAAACGCTGAGCCGCCACTATAGACGTGAAGCGAGTTAACTACCAAAAAGGTTAATAACAAGTGGAAGTTCATTTTCATTATATTATTAATATTCCATCATTACTATTCCTTACCCATGCGACGCCCACGTCGAGCGGGACGCAAGTATCAACTTGCTAAATTGAGACGCGCGTTGAGAAATAAAGCGGTGCTCGATCAAATCATTGCCACTACCGAGTGGACCGAACTTCTGGGAACCACCGAGCACATTCCGTGTGACGCGTCCGATTACGTTTCTGTATACGGTTGCCCTTGCAACCCTCCTAAAGAGGTCAACCACGCGGACCTCTCGCGAGCTCCGACGCCAGTTCTGCATCCGGTCGATTGTCCAGAGGTGATCGACATAGCCGACGACGACGACAGCCGAGACACGATCATCGTTCCCAGGGTCCGTTGCCGAATCATCAGTGACGTCCCTCTGCCAACTCATCAACGTGTCGTCTTGCGGCCAGCATCCAAGGCCACTAATGTCGTCCCGAACCGAGCAGCAGCAACTCTGCCAGATCTTCCCCACCTCGAGGACATCTGTATAGAAGACCCGATGTACGACACCTACTGTCAGTACCGCCAGTTCCTGCTGCAACAATATTATTAGGCGTTAATACAGCATTGCGGTGAGTCGTATAATGTCTTGTATAATTGCTGAATCCTGTAAACTCACCGTTCTCGTTGCATCATCTCGCGCGTGATTCTTGTCGGGACACTTCTTGTAACCGCGTCGGACGTTCTCTTCTTGACTGCATCCATAGCAATATCGGTTGTCCTAGTGCATATGACAGCCCGCGGCTGTCTCGGCACGAAAGACCACTCCTCATTTTAATCTTCATATCTCAACCGTCCGTCTGTCACTGTTCTCTTTTCTCTCTCCTGGTACCTGTAACAAAAACACAGTGACGGACGTGACAAATTTGGCGCAGTCGGTAGGACATCGAAGTGGTCGCCGATATTTGCATTAATAAGCCGACGCGTGTCAGTGCGAAATTCACATTTCTAAATCCCATTCATATCTTTCAAAATGTCTCGCCCAATCACGCGATCTCAAAGGGATCTCCAAGCAGATCCTAACGCAGACCTTCCCCCAATGACCGAGGAAGAGTTACTCCTTTATGCACAAGACCTCGCCCGTAGAGAGCAATATCTCAAAGAAGAAACTGATTTTATTGCCAAATTGCGTCTCAAATATGAAGAAGACGCACAAAACCAAAAGAATATGCTCGACGAAATACGAAAAGAGCTTCATAACATCCAAATCACGAGTCAAACCCTACGTCAACAAACGCCTACACCAGGCCCTAGTAACGTCTCTAATATGCGGGAACCTTCACCGCCAGAGCCACGCGAAATCCCACAGTATGAACCTACTGGCAATTTCGCTCTAAAACAAGCCGCCGAGCTTGTCCCTAGATTCGACGGAACTTCGTCTTCCGTCCTACAATTCATACGTGCATGCAAACGCGCGCGTGACACCGTACCGGCCACTGCAGAGCGTGCCCTCACGAAATTGCTCTGCAATAAACTCCACGATCGTGCTTATGCCGCTATAGAAGGCCAGCACATATTCACAATTTCTGCACTATGCGAGAAATTACGAACAGTACTGGGCCCATACAAATTCGTTGACCAGTACCGTGGCGATCTCGCGAGTGTACTCCAAGCTCCAAACGAGCACATCTTAGACTTCATCAATCGCGTTAAAGACCTTCGAACCGCGATTCAAGATGCCACAGATATTGGCCTTGATTACGAAGAACTAGATCGCTTCGTAGTAGATTGTTTTCTACGAGGTCTCCTTCCCCAGCTGCGTGCCGAAGTGCTTCATTGCCCTTCGCGAAATCCTGCCACTGTTTTCGAAGCAGCCATCTCTGCTTACAGGCAGTATGAGTCAGACCAGACTCGTCGACGAGAATTGATCCGCGAAGAAAAACGAGTCAGCTTCTCTGATAACCGGCCGTATCGCCCGCGTTCCACGTACGAGTCCCCTCGTGACATTCCAGAGCGAACTCAAGAACGCCGCGATAACAGACCGGACTTGTCTCAGCAGTCCTCGAGAAACTCAAACCGGGACTCTTATCGCTCCCCGACGCCGCAACGGCGATGGGAAAATAATCCTCGCGACCCAAACACGTACCGCGATGGTCGCACAGATCGCCCCTCAAGCCCTAACAAATTTTGCAACTACTGCAAAGTCCCCGGGCACGATATTCACGAGTGCCGTAAGCGCGCTTTTAATAATAATAGGAGGTCGGGAAACGAGTCCGGCCTCCCGACCGAAGCCAACCCCAGGCGGGAGGCCGCATCTTCAACTCAAACTACAGCCCGCACCCAAACAGCTATCCGGACGAACGACCAGTCCGACGATTCGTCTCAGCAGTAAATCTTGCTGCAGACTCACCAATCCCGCGCGTAAAAATCTCCGCCCCCCAATTACAAAAGAGGTGTGAATTTTTGTTGGACACGGGTTCGGAGATCAATTTAATTCGTGCGTCAAGTCTAGAACCAAATCTACCTATAGATCATACGAACACTATAGAAGTCCAAGGAATAACCGAGGGATCCATTCCAACCCTCGGTCAAATTAAGATACACTTACAGGGTCAAAACCCTATTGAATTTCATGTCTTGGAAGAAAACTTCCCAATTAACATCGACGGAATCCTCGGTTCTCCCTTCTTCAGAACAGGAGCCGAGATCTCCTTTGCGAATCAATCCATAACGATAGGAAACATTCGGGTTCCCTTCTCGAACCCTTGCGCGCCCACGGCTGAGCCTCGCGATAAATTGGCAGCAGAGGTTATTTCAATGCCTTCGTCTATGACCAACGATCTCGTTAAAACTCCAGCCGCCAAGCGTGAGGAACATTCGGCAGGGAACGTTCGAGTGTCTTCCTCAAATCCTCGTGCACCCGCGGTCAGACCTTGCAGAGCTCCGGTGACGGAGGTTATTTCAATGCCTCCTCGGGATTCGATCGAGTGCTCCCTAGAGAAAAACGCCGTGAAAAGCCGGCCGGAATCGAAGGAGACTCGAGAGATATCGGAGTACACTGCGAGAAGTCGGGTCGTGGAGCGTGAGGATCGAGTCCGAACAAAGACTCCTCCGAAATCCGAAGAATTCGTCCTCGAACCTCGTACCGTTGCGTGTATAGCGGTCGACGTCGAAGGACCCAAACAGGGATATATCCGCCGTGTTAATGTAGCGCCGGATGTATTCCTGGGTGACTGCGTCGTCACCAATCGTAAAGGCAAAGCGAGCCTCCGGTGTTTTAACACCTCGTCGGAAAGAGTTTCATTTCGATTGCCCCCATTGGAGATGGAAGAAATCGAGTCGTACTCTTCCGATTCTTATACTACTTCCGGGTATCATCCCGACGTATTCGGTAACCATTCCGACCTTTCTAATTCCGGGTATCATCCCGACGCATTCGGTAACCATCCCGACCTTTCTAATTCCGGGTATCATCCCGACGCATTCGGTAACCATCCCGACCTTTCTACTTCCGGGTATCGTCCCGACGTATTCGGTAACCATCCCGACCTTACTAATTCCGGGTACCATCCCGACGCATTCGGTAACCATCCCGACCTTTCTAACTCCGGTAACCAGCCCGATTCTTATTCTAACTCCGGTAACCAGCCCGATCATTATTCTAACTCCGGTAACCATCCCGACGCATTCGGTAACCATCCCGACCTTTTCAATTCCGGTAACCATCCCGACGTATTCGGTAACCATCCCGACAATTTTAATCCAGAGTCCAAAGAAGACTCCCGCGAATTCAAACCTATGAAGGTTTATTCTACAAGCTCCGGTATCAAGTCCGATTGTTTCTATTCCGAGTCTAGGTTGAAAGGAAATGTCCCCGCCTTTGATTCTCTAAAGACGACAGAACGTCTACATAAAATAAAGCATAAAACTCTACCTCGTATAGACCGAGCATACGAGTCGATCATAAAAGATCATCCCGCGATAATTTCTAAATCAGAGTCAAAGAGAGTCTATATTTCATTTCAAAAACCTACCTCTGATTTTTCGCCGGAACATGATCTCTTCCAGTCTCAACGGTCAAGTATCCGTGCACCGCAAAGCGATTTCCATCCATCTAGGAATTATACGTCTGTAAAATACGCGTCAACAAAAAGGAGAAACAAATTTCGTATTATACTATACCTTTGCAATAACCCGCGAACAATGATTGTAGCGTCTCCTGCGATTTACGATAAGAAACCCTCCCAGGAGATTTCATTACAGTCCTCCGCTGACGCGAAATTAGAATCCGCGATAATCACGCGTCCGGTCAACACCGATAAGCGAGCGAAATCCGAAACCCAGCGTCGACAGAATCTCCTTCCATCGCCGGAAGATACAGAACAAACGACAGCAGCACTTCGAAGAAGTTCCTACAGCCAGAATCCCAGCCTGTTCCCAGCCGCCTACCACATCGTGTCCAGTATCCACAAACACAATCAACATGTGCGGACACTTACAACCGGCGAGACCATCGGCGAACAAAGCCGGAGACTTCATCTACAGATACCAGGGAATATTCTGCTACAATGGCAGACACAGAATCTCCCTAAATGGCAGAGAACTATGCCTTGCCTGCAGCCTCACTGCGGTAGTCAGGAGGGTCATCGTATACACGCACGTTCTTACAAGGAAAAGGAAGAACGCATGCGACGCGTGTACAAAACCCATATTGAGGGAAACCCCAATATTGGAATGCATCCACTGCAGCTTCCTCCTCGCACTGGATCGGGCAGCAACAGACACTGCCAGAATAAGAAGAGAAAGAGGCGAAATTCTCACGGACGACGAAGAAGAGGACGAAAACTCAAGCACCTCTTCCTCGGACGAAGACACCAATACTCAAGCAAATTAGAGATGCAGAGTGTTTGTGCCAAAGCCGTAATCTCGTCACCTGAGACAAAAGTGACAGTGACACCAGTGATTTCCCCACCCACCCAAAACCCAACTATGCAAAATGAACAAAGCGAAATAAGTTGCATAAAACCAGCCCCAGCCCCACGTGCCGACACCGACAACATTTCAGTGCGACCAGTGTTTCGTACAAATATAGGAAATACTCGCCGAGAACTGTGCTCCCTGCGCGGAGTACCTCCGGACGATGCGTCGCATGAATGAGTGTGTAATCGAGTGTTGAGCGAGAAATTTCTTCCTTGTCAGAAATTTCTTTTCCGCGTTGGGAGGTGTTACGTCGTCCGATGTACGACGTTGGCCTTGTACACACACTATGTATACAAGGTCTGATCTGCATAAGATCCATACACCGTCCCCTAGACATAAGAGCATAGTATTAAGATCTCATTATTCTATTGTTCTAATCCTTATCTCCGTCTCTACCCATCACCATAACTTCACCTTGATCAACACCTTACCTCAGTTTCAACCCATCACCACGACACATAATGCAATAAAGTATTGCATCACTCTGGAAGCATCTAGAAGCTTCTAGAAACGTCGAGAAGTCCAAAGACTGCTGCATCAGCAGTCCCACGCTCGTAGAGGGCAATAGGACAGCCACGAGACTGCAGCGTCAGCAGAAATGCACGTGCAGTCCCCGGGAGCGAAGACGCTGCTGCGTCAGCGGTTCTCCCACTCCGACGACTGAAGAACAAAGAGACTGCAGCGTCAGCTATCCCCACTCCGAACGAAGGAGGCAAGGCAGAGCAGGCGCTTGCATCAGTCCGCCTCCAGACAGCGACTCGAACGGTCCGCTCCAAGCGAGCGACTCGCACGGACGTGCCAGTCCGGCTTCTTCCGACTTCAAGAGCAGACGTGTTCAGTCTAGCTCCGCGAAAGTGAAGTGTGTCGATCCTTCACTCCTAATTCCAATTCCAATTCCAACTCTAACTCAACTCAACTCAAGTCCTAATTCTCATACGTTATTCCTATAACATATTACAATATCCATTATTCATTAATCCAATTACTACTCCTATTATAATACTACTTACATATTGTATACCAGTGTACTTACCAGTTCTTATTTAATATATCGTTGTTATACCAGTGCTTCGATCTTGTTATTCTTGTGTTAGTTCAACACCATCTTCCAATTCAGTTCTTGCATCGAATATATTAAACTCGTGACATATCCGGACTTGGTCTAAAGTGCGCAGTGGAAACGCTGAGCCGCCAATAAGGAATTTGAAGCGAGTCATAGAGAAGTTCTCGTGCCACGTCTAGAATTGGTCTAAAGAGCGCAGTGGAAACGCTGAGCCGCCACTATAGACGTGAAGCGAGTTAACTACCAAAAAGGTTAATAACAAGTGGAAGTTCATTTTCATTATATTATTAATATTCCATCATTACTATTCCTTACCCATGCGACGCCCACGTCGAGCGGGACGCAAGTATCAACTTGCTAAATTGAGACGCGCGTTGAGAAATAAAGCGGTGCTCGATCAAATCATTGCCACTACCGAGTGGACCGAACTTCTGGGAACCACCGAGCACATTCCGTGTGACGCGTCCGATTACGTTTCTGTATACGGTTGCCCTTGCAACCCTCCTAAAGAGGTCAACCACGCGGACCTCTCGCGAGCTCCGACGCCAGTTCTGCATCCGGTCGATTGTCCAGAGGTGATCGACATAGCCGACGACGACGACAGCCGAGACACGATCATCGTTCCCAGGGTCCGTTGCCGAATCATCAGTGACGTCCCTCTGCCAACTCATCAACGTGTCGTCTTGCGGCCAGCATCCAAGGCCACTAATGTCGTCCCGAACCGAGCAGCAGCAACTCTGCCAGATCTTCCCCACCTCGAGGACATCTGTATAGAAGACCCGATGTACGACACCTACTGTCAGTACCGCCAGTTCCTGCTGCAACAATATTATTAGGCGTTAATACAGCATTGCGGTGAGTCGTATAATGTCTTGTATAATTGCTGAATCCTGTAAACTCACCGTTCTCGTTGCATCATCTCGCGCGTGATTCTTGTCGGGACACTTCTTGTAACCGCGTCGGACGTTCTCTTCTTGACTGCATCCATAGCAATATCGGTTGTCCTAGTGCATATGACAGCCCGCGGCTGTCTCGGCACGAAAGACCACTCCTCATTTTAATCTTCATATCTCAACCGTCCGTCTGTCACTGTTCTCTTTTCTCTCTCCTGGTACCTGTAACAAAAACACAGTGACGGATGTGACATAGGATCCGCTCGGGGATCCGTTTGGGATCGTGTGATTGGGCGAGACATTTTGCGATATTAGTGTGAATTCTTACTCGACACACGTGTTACGTCGGACGACCTCCGACGTTGGTCGAATCGAGGACCGTACCTCGATTCTAGGCTAAGATTAAATATTAAGTACATAATACCTCTTAAACCCATCGCTATCAAACTCTTGTTCTAAATCTAATATCTCTTAAACCCATCGCTATCAAACTCTTGTTCTAATTCTAATACATCTTAAACCCATCACTACTTCACCCATGACTTTTCCTAAACTTGTTCTAATACCCATCGCTACTTAAATCTCGACTCTCCCAATTGTTCTACAACCAACCATCACTCCGAACTCCTAACTTTACTTTCACTTGTTCAAACCCTCATCTACACTTACAACTTGTTCAAATCCTCAACTCCGCTCGAGTAAACGCCACCTCGAGAACAAAGAGATCGCAACGTCAGCAGTCTTGCACGCGTCACCACTCTGTCGAGAGCGAGGACAAAGAGACTGCAACGTCAGCAGTCTTGCACCCGTCACCACTCCGACGAGCGAGGACAAAGGGACTGCAGCGTCAGCAACCCCCACTCCGAGCGAAGGAGGCTACGCAGAGCTGCCTCTTGCATCAGTCTGGTGCTAGCCAGCGAAGTGAGCGGACGTGTCGGTCTGCGCTCACTCCATTCTCACACAACGACATCAGTCAGTCTGGCCCAAGCCAGCGAAGCGAGCAGACGTGTCGATCTGCGCTCTTCTAATTCGCGCTTCGACGTTCATCGACGTTTGTTCTACTATTCTATTCCAAATCCATTCCAATTCAATTCCTAAATCAATTCCAATTCTAACTCTTACTAACTCATACTCCGTATACGATTATTACGTTTAATTCATTTATTATTATACTACCAAGTTTATACTCAAGTGTACTCAACGTTCTTTATTTCAATATATATATTATATTTTACCAGTGTTACGTGAAGTTAATTTCTACATCATTCTACTAAATCCAGTGACAGTTTCTTTTCGAAATTCGAATCGTGCCCTCGTTAATCATACAGAACTCGGCTTGGAGGTCAGTTCGTCCGCTCCGCTGAGAAGTAGTGGTTGACGAGTAGACGTTTGGAAATAATAACTTTCCCAATCAGATAAACGCATTTAATATTAATAATAAATAATTGAGCTCTCGCTTACGTGTTCAACCTCGGTCACAAAGGGAGAAGCTTACAGCTCCGCCGAGGCAATACGTCAACGAGGTGACACTTAGTCAAAAGATTATCGAAGTTAAAGTGACAGTTTGTGAAAGGAAACATATCAGTGTCTAAAGTGAAGTGACTGTTTTAATAGTGCCCTCGTTGTCGCACGGTGACCCGGCTCGGAGGCCAGTTCGTCTGCTCTGCTGGGTAGTGCCGATTAACGAGTGGACATTTTCGAGTCAGGTAAATTACCTCTGGCCAGCGCCTACGGGGAACCCCTGGCCAATTTTTCTTTCACGTTTGGGACTTAGACAAAATCCGACAAAAGGATTTTCAGAGTATTAACTCTTCCGAAACAGTTCCTTCCATACCCATCCCTTATGCGTCGTACACGTCGTGCAGGCCGAAAGTATCAACAGAGATCAACCACGCGGATCTCTCGCGTTCTTCACCTGTCACCAAACCGTCTGCTGGTCGCTACGAGATAGCCGATCTCGTTGACATCTCTGACGACGACGACGACGTCAGGAATACCATAAACCTGTCCAGTGACAACAACAACCCGCCTGCCGTTCGTTACGAGGTCATTGATCTCGTCACCAGCTCTGATGACGATGACAGCAGGAGCACCATAATCTTGCCGCACGTTCGCTGTAGGATCATCAAGGACGAGTACCTACCGTCCAACAGACGCATTGTCGTGCGTACCCCAGCGAGACAGCTGCCAAACCTTCCTCATCTCGATGAGATCTGTCTGGACGACCCGTTATACCAGACCCATGCTGACCGACGAGCTCAACTCCTTCAACAGTACTACTAAGATACAACAACTAACCGGTGAGAATTCGTATCTTTTGTAACCCCTTTTGTTCCATGTCAACTCACCGCGTTCGTTGCGTCAGCGTAGAAGTATCGCCATCCGCGTTGACTGCTAGCGGGTGTCGGTCTCAAATGACTATCGGTGTCCTAGCGCATATGACTGCCCGTCTGGCTGTCTTGGCGTAAAAGACCGTTTCCTCTTCAATTCCACGTGCCGCCTCCTGGGGTCATCTTCTTTGCCTAGGACGTGGGGCGTGACGTAACAAAATTTGGCGCAGTCGGTAGGACACGAAAACGGTCGCCGGTAGTTGAACCATTAACAAATTGTTTTCGTACGTCTGACATTTGTTCTCTATATCGTGTGTCGAGTAAGAATTCACACTAATATCGCAAAATGTCTCGCCCAATCACACGATCCCAAACGGATCCCCGAGCGGATCCTAATCAAGACCTTCCTCCGCCAACCGAGGAAGAGCTACTTCTTTACGCGCAAGATCTCGCCCGTAAAGAGGAATATTTAAAAGAGCAAACCGAATTCATTGCTAAATTGCGTCTTAAATATGAAGAAGACGCACAGAATCAAAATAACATGCTCGATGAAATACGCAAAGAGCTCCACAATATTCAAGCCTTGGACCAAAACTTACGTCACCAAGCGCCTACACCAGGCCCCAGTAACGTCTCTAACACGCGAGAACCTTCATTATCAGAGCCACGCGAAACCCCGCAATATGAGCCAACAGGAAATTTCGCGTTGAAACAAGCCGCAGAACTCGTACCCAAATTCGACGGAACATCGATTCCCGTCCTAAAATTCATCCGCGCCTGCAAACGCGCGCGTGATTCTATCCCCGAATCCATAGAACGTGCCCTTACTAAACTAATCTGCAATAAACTTTCCGATCGTGCGTACGCTGCCATTGAAGGCGAAAACATACGTACGATCTCACAACTTTGCGATAAGCTACGAACAGTACTGGGACCCTACAAATTCGTGGACCAGTACCGTGGCGAATTGGCAAGCGTAGCCCAGGGCAACAATGAGCATATTCTTGACTTCATAAATCGAGTCAAAGATTTACGAACCGCCATCAGCGATTCTACCGAAGGACATTACGACTACAGAGAAATCGATCGTTTCACAGTCGAGTGCTTCCTTCGCGGTCTACTCCCACAACTTCGCAGCGAAGTTTTGCATTGCCGTTCTCAGAATTCGGCAGAGATCTTCGAAGCAGCCATCTCTGCATATAAGCAATATGAGCTGTATCAAAACCGTCGTCGCGAATCTAATCGTGACGATTCCCGCAAGGTAAGCTTCTCAGATAACAGAAGCTCCTATCGCCCACGCTCTTCTGACAATTTCAATTCTCGCGAACGCATCCCTGAACGTCGCGACAACAGACCGGATGAGCGTCGCGATAACGGGTCCGACCAACGTCGAGACTCGTCGAGAAACTCGAACCACAACTCTTATCGTTCTCCAACTCCGCAGTGGCGATCCGAAACCCCTCGCGAACAAAACCCGCAGCGCGAAAACCGGGACCCGAATTCAAATCGCGACAGACGTTCGGGAGAGCCCCGCAAGTTTTGCAACTATTGCAAAACTCCCGGGCATGACATTCACGAATGTCGAAAAAGAGCCTATAACAATAACCTGCGCTCGGGAAACGAGTCAGGCCTCCCGACAGGAACGAATCAACAGCGGGAGGCCGCCCCAACAAAGCGCAACCAAACATTCACGCAGACCGCCGTTCGAACGAACGAGCTCCCCGAAGACCAGATCGACGATTCGTCTCTGCAGTTAACCTCGCAGTAGACTCGCCGATCCCGCGCGTACAAATCTCCGCCCCTCAGCTTCGCGAGAAAAGTGAATTCTTATTAGACACGGGCTCGGAAGTCAATTTGATACGCGCGTCTAGTTTAAAACCTGGGATAACCATTGATCCCACGAGCACGATCGAAGTTCATGGAATAACCGAGGGTTCCATAGTAACACTCGGCGAAGTCGTTATATTCATTCAAGGGACAATCCCTGTCAAATTCCACGTGCTCGGGGACGATTTTCCAGTCAGTGTTAACGGAATTCTCGGCTCGCCCTTCTTTATAGGAGGAGCTGAGATTTCCTTTGCAAAACAATTCGTTTTAGTCGGAAACATTTCAATTCCGTTCTCTAATTCACGCGCACTGCCGACTGAGCCCCGCGATAGTTCAATGACGAGGGTTATTTCAATGCCTTCTCCGAAAACGGAGGTCTCTCTTGAAAAGCACGCCGCAAGGACAGAGGAAGAAACATTCCCTCTCTCAAAACGTCGGGTGCAACCGGGAGAGATTCGTATCACATCGAATAATATCGTAGAGGAACCGGTCGATAAGCGCAAAAATCAAAATCAACAGTCCGAATCAAGGACTGCAGCAGACTCTAATGAGTTTGCCGTTGAGCCCCGAACAGCCGCCTGCATTGCAGTCAGCGTACAGGGCCCGAAACAGGGATATATCCGCCGCGTCAGCGTAGCGCCGGATGTATTCCTCGGTGACTGTGTAGTCACTAATCGCGGAGGCAAAGCGAGCCTCAGATGTTTCAACACATCTCCGCGTCCGATCTCATTCCGATTACCCGTGTTAGAGGTGGAAGAGATCGAGCGTTATTCAACTAATTCCGGGCACTATCCCGACGCATTCGGTAACCATCCCGACCTTTCTAATTCCGGTAACCATCCCGACGCATTCGGTAACCATCCCGACCTTTCTAATTCCGGTAACCATCCCGACGTATTCGGTAACCATCCCGACCTTTCTAATTCCGGTAACCATCCCGACGCATTCGGTAACCATCCCGACCTTTTCAATTCCGGTAACCATCCCGACGTATTCGGTAACCATCCCGACAATTTTAATCCAGAGTCCAAAGAAGACTCCCGCGAATTCAAACCTATGAAGGTTTATTCTACAAGCTCCGGTATCAAGTCCGATTTTTTCTATTCCGAGTCTAGGTTGAAAGGAAATGTCCCCGCCTTTGATTCTCTAAAGACGACAGAACGTCTACATAAAGTAAAGCATAAAACTCTACCTCGTATAGACCGAGTATACGAGTCGATCATAAAAGATCATCCCGCGATAATTTCTAAATCAGAGTCAAAGAGAGTCTATATTTCATTTCAAAAACCTACCTCTGATTTTTCGCCGGAACATGATCTCTTCCAATCTAAACGGTCAAGTATCCGTGCACCGCAAAGCGAGTTTCATCCATCTAGGAATTATACGTCTGTAAAATACGCGTCAGCAAAAAGGAGAAACAAATTTCGTATTATACTATACCTCTGCGATAACCCGCGAACAATGATTGTAGCATCTCCTGCGACTTGCGATAAGAAACCCTCCCAGGAGATTTCATTACAGTCCTCCGCTGACGCGAAATTAGAATCCGCGTTAATCACGCGTCCGGTCAACACCGATAAGCGAGCGAAATCCGAAACCCAGCGTCGACAGAATCTCCTTCCACCGCCGGAAGATACAGAACAAACGACAGCAGCACTTCGAAGAAGTTCCTACAGCCAGAATCCCAGCCTGTTCCCAGCCGCCTACCACATCGTGTCCAGTATCCACAAACACAATCAACATGTGCGGACACTTACAACCGGCGAGACCATCGGCGAACAAAGCCGGAGACTTCATCTACAGATACCAAGGAATATTCTGCTACAATGGCAGACACAGAATCTCCCTAAATGGCAGAGAACTATGCCTTGCCTGCAGCCTCACTGCGGTAGTCAGGAGGGTCATCGTATACACGCACGTTCTTACAAGGAAAAAGAAGAACGCATGCGACGCGTGTACAAAACCCATATTGAGGGAAACCCCAATATTGGAATGCATCCACTGCAGCTTCCTCCTCGCACTGGATCGGGCAGCAACAGACACTGCCAGAATAAGAAGAGAAAGAGGCGAAATTCTCACGGACGACGAAGAAGAGGACGAAAACTCAAGCACCTCTTCCTCGGACGAAGACACCAATACTCAAGCAAATTAGAGATGCAGAGTGTTTGTGCCAAAGCCGTAATCTCGTCACCTGAGACAAGAGTGATTACTCTAACCAACAAGGGGAGCAAAATGCCGAGTCAACAGGGAGATTACTTATCCATACTCAGTATTCCCCTGCCGGTTGGACTTGCTCACCCCCCACTAACCCACATCGAACAAACAAAGCAGAAGAGCAGTCATTCTGCAATCGCCCACCGCTCAAGCAACATTACGAAAAAGCACGTTAAAACACTCATCAAAATGTGCAAACAACTTCCAATCAGGAAGGCCGGTCAGAAGAGACCACCTGCAATTCCCACCTACTTGCTCGAAATCTCCTGCTACAATGGCAGGATAAGAATAACGCCCGACGGAAGGAAACTTTGCTATGACTGTAGCCAGAGAACAGTCATTTCCAATGTAAGAATTTGGAATCACCAGCGAATGTACTCCGTCCAAAACGATTGCGAAGAATGCGGTGGTCCGATATGCACCGAAACTCCAGTAATGGATTGCCGAGAATGCCTGAGCATTCTGGCCGGACAGGGCATCATGTTAGAAAACCCAGAGGTCTCCGACTCATCAGATGACTCCGATTCATCCGAAGGAAGTTCGGACGAGGATTCAGACTCGGACATGGAGGAACACCTCATCACGAACTAAATGGCAACAACAGTGACATAAGTGAGCCCATTCCCTCCCAAGACCCCAATAAAAGACAGTCAAATAATGAACATTGCGATTATAGACTGTCGGACATTGCGAAACCTACCCCAACTCCTCGCGCAGAATCAGACAACATCTCAGTGCATCCAGTGTTTCGTACTGTTAATACAGTCAACGTGCGCCGAGAACTGAGCTCCCTGCGCGGATCGCTCACTAACGATGCGTGTCAAGACCAAAAATTGTAATGCGAGCGCTCACCGAACACAACCTCGGACCGAGAGATTTCACTCCGAGAAATCTCTTCTCCGGCGAGGGAGGTGTTACGTCGGACGACCTCCGACGTTGGTCGAATCGAGGACCGTACCTCGATTCTAGGTTAAGACTAAATATTAAGTACATAACAACCTCTTAAACCCATCGCTACCAAACTCTTGTTCTAATTCTAATATCTCTTAAACCCATTGCTATCAAACTCTTGTTCTAATTCTGATACCTCTTAAACCCATCACTACTTCACCCACGACTTTCCCTAAACTTGTTCTAATACCCATCACTACTTAAATCTCGACTCTCCCAATTGTTCTAAACCCAACCATCACTCCGAACTTACTTTCACTTGTTCAAACCCTCATCTACACTTACAACTTGTTCAAATCCTCAACTCCGCTCGAGT
The DNA here is from genome assembly GCF_051020765.1 of Lasioglossum baleicum. Lineage (NCBI taxonomy): Eukaryota > Metazoa > Arthropoda > Insecta > Hymenoptera > Halictidae > Lasioglossum > Lasioglossum baleicum. The sequence continues at coordinate 656,852 of NW_027469113.1, read as the reverse complement.
AAACGCCACCTCGAGAACAAAGAGATCGCAACGTCAGCAGTCTTGCACGCGTCACCACTCTGTCGAGAGCGAGGACAAAGAGACTGCAACGTCAGCAGTCTTGCACCCGTCACCACTCCGACGAGCGAGGACAAAGGGACTGCAGCGTCAGCAACCCCCACTCCGAGCGAAGGAGGCTACGCAGAGCTGCCTCTTGCATCAGTCTGGTGCTAGCCAGCGAAGTGAGCGGACGTGTCGGTCTGCGCTCACTCCATTCTCACACAACGACATCAGTCAGTCTGGCCCAAGCCAGCGAAGCGAGCAGACGTGTCGATCTGCGCTCTTCTAATTCGCGCTTCGACGTTCATCGACGTTTGTTCTACTATTCTATTCCAAATCCATTCCAATTCAATTCCTAAATCAATTCCAATTCTAACTCTTACTAACTCATACTCCGTATACGATTATTACGTTTAATTCATTTATTATTATACTACCAAGTTTATACTCAAGTGTACTCAACGTTCTTTATTTCAATATATATATTATATTTTACCAGTGTTACGTGAAGTTAATTTCTACATCATTCTACTAAATCCAGTGACAGTTTCTTTTCGAAATTCGAATCGTGCCCTCGTTAATCATACAGAACTCGGCTTGGAGGTCAGTTCGTCCGCTCCGCTGAGAAGTAGTGGTTGACGAGTAGACGTTTGGAAATAATAACTTTCCCAATCAGATAAACGCATTTAATATTAATAATAAATAATTGAGCTCTCGCTTACGTGTTCAACCTCGGTCACAAAGGGAGAAGCTTACAGCTCCGCCGAGGCAATACGTCAACGAGGTGACACTTAGTCAAAAGATTATCGAAGTTAAAGTGACAGTTTGTGAAAGGAAACATATCAGTGTCTAAAGTGAAGTGACTGTTTTAATAGTGCCCTCGTTGTCGCACGGTGACCCGGCTCGGAGGCCAGTTCGTCTGCTCTGCTGGGTAGTGCCGATTAACGAGTGGACATTTTCGAGTCAGGTAAATTACCTCTGGCCAGCGCCTACGGGGAACCCCTGGCCAATTTTTCTTTCACGTTTGGGACTTAGACAAAATCCGACAAAAGGATTTTCAGAGTATTAACTCTTCCGAAACAGTTCCTTCCATACCCATCCCTTATGCGTCGTACACGTCGTGCAGGCCGAAAGTATCAACAGAGATCAACCACGCGGATCTCTCGCGTTCTTCACCTGTCACCAAACCGTCTGCTGGTCGCTACGAGATAGCCGATCTCGTTGACATCTCTGACGACGACGACGACGTCAGGAATACCATAAACCTGTCCAGTGACAACAACAACCCGCCTGCCGTTCGTTACGAGGTCATTGATCTCGTCACCAGCTCTGATGACGATGACAGCAGGAGCACCATAATCTTGCCGCACGTTCGCTGTAGGATCATCAAGGACGAGTACCTACCGTCCAACAGACGCATTGTCGTGCGTACCCCAGCGAGACAGCTGCCAAACCTTCCTCATCTCGATGAGATCTGTCTGGACGACCCGTTATACCAGACCCATGCTGACCGACGAGCTCAACTCCTTCAACAGTACTACTAAGATACAACAACTAACCGGTGAGAATTCGTATCTTTTGTAACCCCTTTTGTTCCATGTCAACTCACCGCGTTCGTTGCGTCAGCGTAGAAGTATCGCCATCCGCGTTGACTGCTAGCGGGTGTCGGTCTCAAATGACTATCGGTGTCCTAGCGCATATGACTGCCCGTCTGGCTGTCTTGGCGTAAAAGACCGTTTCCTCTTCAATTCCACGTGCCGCCTCCTGGGGTCATCTTCTTTGCCTAGGACGTGGGGCGTGACGTAACATTCTCATAGGGGTATCCGTTATCGCGAGGGTACATGGATTTATATTTCATTCTTGCTGACGCGTATTTCGCCGTAGCGCAGAGATTAATTTTATCGTATTCGTTTCGCTTCGCATGGCAACGTGCAGATGGAAGTTGAAAGGAATCGAGTTTCTGTGGATCATCAAAGATATGATTTTGAAGTAAGTTAAGAAGTTCTTTTACTCTGGAGGCTTTGATATCCTTCTCTGGTTTAGAACTGTCGCTGGATTTATTGTGCAATATAGAACAGACCTGCTTACATATGGGTCTTGAAGATCTTTGATTGTCGTAGGAATGGAGTCGGTCTTGGAATTGCTCGGGCTGGTTACCGGAGTTAGTATAATGATCGGGCTGGTTACCGGAGTTAGTATGATGATCGGGCTGGTTACCGGAGTTAGTATGAGAATCGGGCTGGTTACCGGAGTTAGTATAAGAATCGGGCTGGTTACCGGAGTTAGAATAAGAATCGGGCTGGTTACCGGAGTTAGTATGAGAATCGGGCTGGTTACCGGAGTTAGTATAAGAATCGGGCTGGTTACCGGAGTTAGAATAAGAATCGGGCTGGTTACCGGAGTTAGTATAAGAATCGGGCTGGTTACCGGAGTTAGTAATGTCGGGATGGTTACCGGAGTTAGTATTGTCGGGATGGTTACCGAATGCGTCGGGATGATACCCGGAAGTAGAAAGGTCGGGATGGTTACCGAATACGTCGGGATGATACCCGGAATTAGATAGGTCGGAAGAGTACGACTCGATTTCTTCCATCTCCAATGGGGGCAATCGAAATGAAACTCTTTCCGACGAGGTGTTAAAACACCGGAGGCTCGCTTTGCCTTTACGATTGGTGACAACGCAGTCACCCAGGAATACATCCGGCGATACGTTAACACGGCGGATATATCCCTGTTTAGGTCCTTCGACGTCGACCGCTATGCACGCAACGGTACGAGGTTCGAGGACGAATTCTTCGGATTTCGGAGGAGTCTTTGTTCGGACTCGATCCTCACGCTCCACGATCCGACTTCTCGCAGTGTACTCCGATATCTCTCGAGTCTCCTTCGATTCCGGCCGGCTTTTCACGGCGTTTTTCTCTAGGGAATACTCGATCGAATCCCGAGGAGGCATTGAAATAACCTCCGTCACCGGAGCTCTGCAAGGTCTGACCGCGGGTGCACGAGGATTTGAGGAAGACACTCGAACGTTCCCTGCCGAATGTTCCTCACGCTTGGCGGCTAGAGTTTTAACGAGATCGTTGGTCATAGACGAAGGCATTGAAATAACCTCTGCTGCCAATTTATCGCGAGGCTCAGCCGTGGGCGCGCAAGGGTTCGAGAAGGGAACCCGAATGTTTCCTATCGTAATGTATTCATTCGCAAAGGAGATCTCGGCTCCTGTTCTGAAGAAGGGAGAACCGAGGATTCCGTCGATGTTAATTGGGAAGTTTTCTTCCAAGACATGAAATTCGATAGGGTTTTGACCCTGTAAGTGTATTTTAATTTGACCGAGAGTTGGAATGGATCCCTCGGTTATTCCTTGGACTTCTATAATGTTCGTGTGATCTATAGGTAGATTTGGTTCAAGACTTGACGCACGAATTAAATTGATCTCCGAACCCGTGTCCAACAAAAATTCACACTTCTTTTGTAATTGAGGGGCGGAGATTTTTACGCGCGGAATTGGTGAGTCTGCAGCAAGATTTACTGCTGAGACGAATCGTCGGACTGGTCGTTCGTCCGGATAGCTGTTTGGGTGCGGGCTGTAGTTTGAGTTGAAGATGCGGCCTCCCGCCTTGGGTTGGCTTCGGTCGGGAGGCCGGACTCGTTTCCCGACCTCCTATTATTATTAAAAGCGCGCTTACGGCACTCGTGAATATCGTGCCCGGGGACTTTGCAGTAGTTGCAAAATTTGTTAGAGCTTGAAGGGCGATCTGTGCGACCATCGCGGTACGTGTTTTGGTCGCGAGGATTATTTTCCCATCGCCGTTGCGGCGTCGGGGAGCGATAAGAGTCCCGGTTTAAGTTTCTCGAGGACTGCTGAGACGAGTCCGGTCTGTTATCGCGGCGTTCTTGAGTTCGCTCTGGAATGTCACGAGCGGACTCGTACGTGGAACGCGGGCGATACGGCCGGTTATCAGAGAAGCTGACTCGTTTTTCTTCGCGGATCAGTTCTCGTCGACGAGTCTGGTCTGACTCATACTGCCTGTAAGCAGAGATGGCTGCTTCGAAAACAGTGGCAGGATTTCGCGAAGGGCAATGAAGCACTTCGGCACGCAGCTGGGGAAGGAGACCTCGTAGAAAACAATCTACTACGAAGCGATCTAGTTCTTCGTAATCAAGGCCAATTTCTGTGGCATCTTGAATCGCGGTTCGAAGGTCTTTAACGCGATTGATGAAGTCTAAGATGTGCTCGTTTGGAGCTTGGAGTACACTTGCGAGATCGCCACGGTACTGGTCCACGAATTTGTACGGGCCCAGTACTGTACGTAACTTTTCGCATAGTGCAGAAATTGTGACTATGTGCTCGCCTTCTATAGCGGCATAAGCACGATCGTGGAGTTTATTGCAGAGCAATTTCGTGAGGGCACGCTCTGCAGTGGCCGGTACGGTGTCACGCGCGCGTTTGCATGCACGTATGAATTGTAGGACGGAAGACGAAGTTCCGTCGAATCTAGGGACAAGCTCGGCGGCTTGTTTTAGAGCGAAATTACCAGTAGGTTCATACTGTGGGATTTCGCGTGGCTCTGGCGGTGAAGGTTCCCGCATATTAGAGACGTTACTAGGGCCTGGTGTAGGCGTTTGTTGACGTAGGGTTTGACTCGTGATTTGGATGTTATGAAGCTCTTTTCGTATTTCGTCGAGCATATTCTTTTGGTTTTGTGCGTCTTCTTCATATTTGAGACGCAATTTGGCAATAAAATCAGTTTCCTCTTTGAGATATTGCTCTCTACGGGCGAGGTCTTGCGCATAAAGGAGTAACTCTTCCTCGGTCATTGGAGGAAGGTCTGCGTTAGGATCTGCTCGGAGATCCTTTTGAGATCGCGTGATTGGGCGAGACATTTTGAAAGATATGAATGGGATTTAAGAAATGTGAACTTCGCACTGACACGCGTCGGGGCTTATTAATGCAAATATCGGCGACCACTTCGATGTCCTACCGACTGCGCCAAATTTGTCACATCCGTCACTGTGTTTTTGTTACAGGTACCAGGAGAGAGAAAAGAGAACAGTGACAGACGGACGGTTGAGATATGAAGATTAAAATGAGGAGTGGTCTTTCGTGCCGAGACAGCCGCGGGCTGTCATATGCACTAGGACAACCGATATTGCTATGGATGCAGTCAAGAAGAGAACGTCCGACGCGGTTACAAGAAGTGTCCCGACAAGAATCACGCGCGAGATGATGCAACGAGAACGGTGAGTTTACAGGATTCGGCAATTATACAAGACATTATACGACTCACCGCAATGCTGTATTAACGCCTAATAATATTGTTGCAGCAGGAACTGGCGGTACTGGCAGTAGGTGTCGTACATCGGGTCTTCTATACAGATGTCCTCGAGGTGGGGAAGATCTGGCAGAGTTGCTGCTGCTCGGTTCGGGACGACATTAGTGGCCTTGGATGCTGGCCGCAAGACGACACGTTGGTGAGCTGGCAGAGGAACGTCACGGATGATTCGGCAACGGACCCTGGGAACGATGATCGTGTCTTGGCTGTCGTCGTCGGCTATGTCGATTACCTCAGGACGATCGACCGGATGCAGAACTGGCGTCGGAGCTCGCGAGAGGTCCGCGTGGTTGACCTCTTTAGGAGGGTTGCAAGGGCAACCGTATACAGAAACGTAATCGGACGCGTCACACGGAATGTGCTCGGTGGTTCCTAGAAGTTCTGTCCACTCGGTAGTGGCAATGATTTGATCGAGCACCGCTTTATTTCTCAACGCGCGTCTCAATTTAGCAAGTTGATACTTGCGTCCCGCTCGACGTGGGCGTCGCATGGGTAAGGAATAGTAATGATGGAATATTAATAATATAATGAAAATGAACTTCCACTTGTTATTAACCTTTTTGGTAGTTAACTCGCTTCACGTCTATAGTGGCGGCTCAGCGTTTCCACTGCGCTCTTTAGACCAATTCTAGACGTGGCACGAGAACTTCTCTATGACTCGCTTCAAATTCCTTATTGGCGGCTCAGCGTTTCCACTGCGCACTTTAGACCAAGTCCGGATATGTCACGAGTTTAATATATTCGATGCAAGAACTGAATTGGAAGATGGTGTTGAACTAACACAAGAATAACAAGATCGAAGCACTGGTATAACAACGATATATTAAATAAGAACTGGTAAGTACACTGGTGTTACGTCGGACGACCTCCGACGTTGGTCGAATCGAGGACCGTACCTCGATTCTAGGTTAAGACTAAATATTAAGTACATAACAACCTCTTAAACCCATCGCTACCAAACTCTTGTTCTAATTCTAATATCTCTTAAACCCATTGCTATCAAACTCTTGTTCTAATTCTAATACCTCTTAAACCCATCACTACTTCACCCACGACTTTCCCTAAACTTGTTCTAATACCCATCACTACTTAAATCTCGACTCTCCCAATTGTTCTAAACCCAACCACCACTCCAAACTCTCAATCTTACCTAACACTTGTTCAAACCCTCATCTACACTTATAACTTGTTTAAACCCTCATCTACACTTAACACTTGTTCAAACCCTCATCTACACTTACAACTTGTTCAAATCCTCAACTCCGCTCGAGTAAACGCCACCTCGAGAACAAAGAGATCGCAACGTCAGCAGTCTTGCACGCGTCACCACTCTGTCGAGAGCGAGGACAAAGAGACTGCAACGTCAGCAGTCTTGCACCCGTCACCACTCCGACGAGCGAGGACAAAGGGACTGCAGCGTCAGCAACCCCCACTCCGAGCGAAGGAGGCTACGCAGAGCTGCCTCTTGCATCAGTCTGGTGCTAGCCAGCGAAGTGAGCGGACGTGTCGGTCTGCGCTCACTCCATTCTCACACAACGACATCAGTCAGTCTGGCCCAAGCCAGCGAAGCGAGCAGACGTGTCGATCTGCGCTCTTCTAATTCGCGCTTCGACGTTCATCGACGTTTGTTCTACTATTCCAAATCCATTCCAATTCAATTCCTAAATCAATTCCAATTCTAACTCTTACTAACTCATACTCCGTATACGATTATTACGTTTAATTCATTTATTATTATACTACCAAGTTTATACTCAAGTGTACTCAACGTTCTTTATTTCAATATATATATTATATTTTACCAGTGCTACGTGAAGTTGATTTCCACATCATTCTACTAAATCCAGTGACAGTTTCTTTTCGAAATTCGAATCGTGCCCTCGTTAATCATACAGAACTCGGCTTGGAGGTCAGTTCGTCCGCTCCGCTGAGAAGTAGTGGTTGACGAGTAGACGTTTGGAAATAATAACTTTCCAAATCAGATAAACGCATTTAATATTAATAATAAATAATTGAGCTCTCGCTTACGTGTTCAACCTCGGTCACAAAGGGAGAAGCTTACAGCTCCGCCGAGGCAATACGTCAACGAGGTGACACTTAGTCAAAAGATTATCGAAGTTAAAGTGACAGTTTGTGAAAGGAAACATATCAGTGTCTAAAGTGAAGTGACTGTTTTAATAGTGCCCTCGTTGTCGCACGGTGACCCGGCTCGGAGGCCAGTTCGTCTGCTCTGCTGGGTAGTGCCGATTAACGAGTGGACATTTTCGAGTCAGGTAAATTACCTCTGGCCAGCGCCTACGGGGAACCCCTGGCCAATTTTTCTTTCACGTTTGGGACTTAGACAAAATCCGACAAAAGGATTTTCAGAGTATTAACTCTTCCGAAACAGTTCCTTCCATACCCATCCCTTATGCGTCGTACACGTCGTGCAGGCCGAAAGTATCAACTGGCCAAGTTCAAACGGGCATTAAATCAAACAGCCATCTTAAACCGCGTCTTAAGTTCGACTGATTGGACTGAACTTCTCGGAACGACCGAGAATATCGAGTGCGACGCGTCAGATTACGTATCGGTATACGGTTGTCCGTGCCGTCCGATTCCGAACACAGAGGTCGACCACGCGGACCTCTCGCGTTCTTCACCTGTCACCAAACCGTCTGCTGGTCGCTACGAGATAGCCGATCTCGTTGACATCTCTGACGACGACGACGACGTCAGGAATACCATAAACCTGTCCAGTGACAACAACAACCCGCCTGCCGTTCGTTACGAGGTCATTGATCTCGTCACCAGCTCTGATGACGATGACAGCAGGAGCACCATAATCTTGCCGCACGTTCGCTGTAGGATCATCAAGGACGAGTACCTACCGTCCAACAGACGCATTGTCGTGCGTACCCCAGCGAGACAGCTGCCAAACCTTCCTCATCTCGATGAGATCTGTCTGGACGACCCGTTATACCAGACCCATGCTGACCGACGAGCTCAACTCCTTCAACAGTACTACTAAGATACAACAACTAACCGGTGAGAATTCGTATCTTTTGTAACCCCTTTTGTTCCATGCCAACTCACCGCGTTCGTTGCGTCAGCGTAGAAGTATCGCCATCCGCGTTGACTGCTAGCGGGTGTCGGTCTCAAATGACTATCGGTGTCCTAGCGCATATGACTGCCCGTCTGGCTGTCTTGGCGTAAAAGACCGTTTCCTCTTCAATTCCACGTGCCGCCTCCTGGGGTCATCTTCTTTGCCTAGGACGTGGGGCGTGACGTAACAAAATTTGGCGCAGTCGGTAGGACACGAAAACGGTCGCCGGTAGTCGAACCATTAACAAATTGTTTTCGTACGTCTGACATTTGTTCTCTATATCGTGTGTCGAGTAAGAATTCACACTAATATCGCAAAATGTCTCGCCCAATCACACGATCCCAAACGGATCCCCGAGCGGATCCTAATCAAGACCTTCCTCCGCCAACCGAGGAAGAGCTACTTCTTTACGCGCAAGATCTCGCCCGTAAAGAGGAATATTTAAAAGAGCAAACCGAATTCATTGCTAAATTGCGTCTTAAATATGAAGAAGACGCACAGAATCAAAATAACATGCTCGATGAAATACGCAAAGAGCTCCACAATATTCAAGCCTTGAACCAAAACTTACGTCACCAAGCGCCTACACCAGGCCCCAGTAACGTCTCTAACACGCGAGAACCTTCATTATCAGAGCCACGCGAAACCCCGCAATATGAGCCAACAGGAAATTTCGCGTTGAAACAAGCCGCAGAACTCGTACCCAAATTCGACGGAACATCGATTCCCGTCCTAAAATTCATCCGCGCCTGCAAACGCGCGCGTGATTCTATCCCCGAATCCATAGAACGTGCCCTTACTAAACTAATCTGCAATAAACTTTCCGATCGTGCGTATGCTGCCATTGAAGGCGAAAACATACGTACGATCTCACAACTTTGCGATAAGCTACGAACAGTACTGGGACCCTACAAATTCGTGGACCAGTACCGTGGCGAATTGGCAAGCGTAGCCCAGGGCAACAATGAGCATATTCTTGACTTCATAAATCGAGTCAAAGATTTACGAACCGCCATCAGCGATTCTACCGAAGGACATTACGACTACAGAGAAATCGATCGTTTCACAGTCGAGTGCTTCCTTCGCGGTCTACTCCCACAACTTCGCAGCGAAGTTTTGCATTGCCGTTCTCAGAATTCGGCAGAGATCTTCGAAGCAGCCATCTCTGCATATAAGCAATATGAGCTGTATCAAAACCGTCGTCGCGAATCTAATCGTGACGATTCCCGCAAGGTAAGCTTCTCAGATAACAGAAGCTCCTATCGCCCACGCTCTTCTGACAATTTCAATTCTCGCGAACGCATCCCTGAACGTCGCGACAACAGACCGGATGAGCGTCGCGATAACGGGTCCGACCAACGTCGAGACTCGTGGAGAAACTCGAACCGCAACTCTTATCGTTCTCCAACTCCGCAGTGGCGATCCGAAACCCCTCGCGAACAAAACCCGCAGCGCGAAAACCGGGACCCGAATTCAAATCACGACAGACGTTCGGGAGAGCCCCGCAAGTTTTGCAACTATTGCAAAACTCCCGGGCATGACATTCACGAATGTCGAAAAAGAGCCTATAACAATAACCTGCGCTCGGGAAACGAGTCAGGCCTCCCGACAGGAACGAATCAACAGCGGGAGGCCGCCCCAACAAAGCGCAACCAAACATTCACGCAGACCGCCGTTCGAACGAACGAGCTCCCCGAAGACCAGATCGACGATTCGTCTCTGCAGTTAACCTCGCAGTAGACTCGCCGATCCCGCGCGTACAAATCTCCGCCCCTCAGCTTCGCGAGAAAAGTGAATTCTTATTAGACACGGGCTCGGAAGTCAATTTGATACGCGCGTCCAGTTTAAAACCTGGGATAACCATTGATCCCACGAGCACGATCGAAGTTCATGGAATAACCGAGGGTTCCATCGTAACACTCGGCGAAGTCGTTATATTCATTCAGGGGACAATCCCTGTCAAATTCCACGTGCTCGGGGACGATTTCCCAGTCAGTGTTAACGGAATTCTCGGCTCGCCCTTCTTTATAGGAGGAGCTGAGATTTCCTTTGCAAAGCAATTTGTTTTAATCGGAAACATTTCAATTCCGTTCTCTAATTCACGCGCACTGCCGACTGAGCCCCGCGATAGTTCAATGACGAGGGTTATTTCAATGCCTTCTCCGAAAACGGAGGTCTCTCTTGAAAAGCACGCCGCAAGGACAGAGGAAGAAACATTCCCTCTCTCAAAACGTCGGGTGCAACCGGGAGAGATTCGTATCACATCGAATAATATCGTAGAGGAACCGGTCAATAAGCGCAAAAATCTAAATCAACAGTCCGAATCAAGGACTGCAGCAGACTCTAATGAGTTTGCCGTTGAGCCCCGAACAGCCGCCTGCATTGCAGTCAGCGTACAGGGCCCGAAACAGGGATATATCCGCCGCGTCAGCGTAGCGCCGGATGTATTCCTCGGTGACTGTGTAGTCACTAATCGCGGAGGCAAAGCGAGCCTCAGATGTTTCAACACATCTCCGCGTCCGATCTCATTCCGATTACCCGTGTTAGAGGTGGAAGAGATCGAGCGTTATTCAACTAATTCCGGGTACTATCCCGACGCATTCGGTAACCATCCCGACCTTTCTAATTCCGGTAACCATCCCGACGTATTCGGTAACCATCCCGACCTTTCTAATTCCGGTAACCATCCTGACGCATTCGGTAACCATCCCGACCTTTCTAATTCCGGTAACCATCCCGACGTATTCGGTAACCATCCCGACCTTTCTAATTCCGGTAACCATCCCGACGCATTCGGTAACCATCCCGACCTTTTCAATTCCGGTAACCATCCCGACGTATTCGGTAACCATCCCGACAATTTTAATCCAGAGTCCAAAGAAGACTCCCACGAATTCAAACCTATGAAGGTTTATTCTACAAGCTCCGGTATCAAGTCCGATTGTTTCTATTCCGAGTCTAGGTTGAAAGGAAATGTCCCCGCCTTTGATTCTCTAAAGACGACAGAACGTCTACATAAAATAATGCATAAAACTCTACCTCGTATAGACCGAGTATACGAGTCGATCATAAAAGATCATCCCGCGATAATTTCTAAATCAGAGTCAAAGAGAGTCTATATTTCATTTCAAAAACCTACCTCTGATTTTTCGCCGGAACATGATCTCTTCCAATCTAAACGGTCAAGTATCCGTGCACCGCAAAGCGAGTTTCATCCATCTAGGAATTATACGTCTGTAAAATACGCGTCAGCAAAAAGGAGAAACAAATTTCGTATTATACTATACCTCTGCGATAACCCGCGAACAATGATTATAGCATCTCCTGCGACTTGCGATAAGAAACCCTCCCAGGAGATTTCATTACAGTCCTCCGCTGACGCGAAATTAGAATCCGCGTTAATCACGCGTCCGGTCAACACCGATAAGCGAGCGAAATCCGAAACCCAGCGTCGACAGAATCTCCTTCCACCGCCGGAAGATACAGAACAAACGACAGCAGCACTTCGAAGAAGTTCCTACAGCCAGAATCCCAGACTGTCCCCAGCCGCCTACCACATCGTGTCCAGTATCCACAAACACAATCAACATGTGCGGACACTTACAACCGGCGAGACCATCGGCGAACAAAGCCGGAGACTTCATCTACAGATACCAAGGAATATTCTGCTACAATGGCAGACACAGAATCTCCCTAAATGGCAGAGAACTATGCCTTGCCTGCAGCCTCACTGCGGTAGTCAGGAGGGTCATCGTATACACGCACGTTCTTACAAGGAAAAAGAAGAACGCATGCGACGCGTGTACAAAACCCATATTGAGGGAAACCCCAATATTGGAATGCATCCACTGCAGCTTCCTCCTCGCACTGGATCGGGCAGCAACAGACACTGCCAGAATAAGAAGAGAAAGAGGCGAAATTCTCACGGACGACGAAGAAGAGGACGAAAACTCAAGCACCTCTTCCTCGGACGAAGACACCAATACTCAAGCAAATTAGAGATGCAGAGTGTTTGTGCCAAAGCCGTAATCTCGTCACCTGAGACAAGAGTGATTACTCTAACCAACAAGGGGAGCAAAATGCCGAGTCAACAGGGAGATTACTTATCCATACTCAGTATTCCCCTGCCGGTTGGACTTGCTCACCCCCCACTAACCCACATCGAACAAACAAAGCAGAAGAGCAGTCATTCTGCAATCGCCCACCGCTCAAGCAACATTACGAAAAAGCACGTTAAAACACTCATCAAAATGTGCAAACAACTTCCAATCAGGAAGGCCGGTCAGAAGAGACCACCTGCAATTCCCACCTACTTGCTCGAAATCTCCTGCTACAATGGCAGGATAAGAATAACGCCCGACGGAAGGAAACTTTGCTATGACTGTAGCCAGAGAACAGTCATTTCCAATGTAAGAATTTGGAATCACCAGCGAATGTACTCCGTCCAAAACGATTGCGAAGAATGCGGTGGTCCGATATGCACCGAAACTCCAGTAATGGATTGCCGAGAATGCCTGAGCATTCTGGCCGGACAGGGCATCATGTTAGAAAACCCAGAGGTCTCCGACTCATCAGATGACTCCGATTCATCCGAAGGAAGTTCGGACGAGGATTCAGACTCGGACATGGAGGAACACCTCATCACGAACTAAATGGCAACAACAGTGAAATAAGTGAGCCCATTCCCTCCCAAGACCCCAATAAAAGACAGTCAGATAATGAACATTGCGATTATAGACTGTCGGACATTGCGAAACCTACCCCAACTCCTCGCGCAGAATCAGACAACATCTCAGTGCATCCAGTGTTTCGTACTGTTAATACAGTCAACGTGCGCCGAGAACTGAGCTCCCTACGCGGATCGCTCACTAACGATGCGTCTCAAGACCAAAAATTGTAATGCGAGCGTTCACCGAACACAACCTCGGACCGAGAGATTTCACTCCGAGAAATCTCTTCTCCGGCGAGGGAGGTGTTACGTCGGACGACCTCCGACGTTGGTCGAATCGAGGACCGTACCTCGATTCTAGGTTAAGACTAAATATTAAGTACATAACAACCTCTTAAACCCATCGCTACCAAACTCTTGTTCTAATTCTAATATCTCTTAAACCCATTGCTATCAAACTCTTGTTCTAATTCTAATACCTCTTAAACCCATCACTACTTCACCCACGACTTTCCCTAAACTTGTTCTAATACCCATCACTACTTAAATCTCGACTCTCCCAATTGTTCTAAACCCAACCACCACTCCAAACTCTCAATCTTACCTAACACTTGTTCAAACCCTCATCTACACTTATAACTTGTTTAAACCCTCATCTACACTTAACACTTGTTCAAACCCTCATCTACACTTACAACTTGTTCAAATCCTCAACTCCGCTCGAGTAAACGCCACCTCGAGAACAAAGAGATCGCAACGTCAGCAGTCTTGCACGCGTCACCACTCTGTCGAGAGCGAGGACAAAGAGACTGCAACGTCAGCAGTCTTGCACCCGTCACCACTCCGACGAGCGAGGACAAAGGGACTGCAGCGTCAGCAACCCCCACTCCGAGCGAAGGAGGCTACGCAGAGCTGCCTCTTGCATCAGTCTGGTGCTAGCCAGCGAAGTGAGCGGACGTGTCGGTCTGCGCTCACTCCATTCTCACACAACGACATCAGTCAGTCTGGCCCAAGCCAGCGAAGCGAGCAGACGTGTCGATCTGCGCTCTTCTAATTCGCGCTTCGACGTTCATCGACGTTTGTTCTACTATTCCAAATCCATTCCAATTCAATTCCTAAATCAATTCCAATTCTAACTCTTACTAACTCATACTCCGTATACGATTATTACGTTTAATTCATTTATTATTATACTACCAAGTTTATACTCAAGTGTACTCAACGTTCTTTATTTCAATATATATATTATATTTTACCAGTGCTACGTGAAGTTGATTTCCACATCATTCTACTAAATCCAGTGACAGTTTCTTTTCGAAATTCGAATCGTGCCCTCGTTAATCATACAGAACTCGGCTTGGAGGTCAGTTCGTCCGCTCCGCTGAGAAGTAGTGGTTGACGAGTAGACGTTTGGAAATAATAACTTTCCAAATCAGATAAACGCATTTAATATTAATAATAAATAATTGAGCTCTCGCTTACGTGTTCAACCTCGGTCACAAAGGGAGAAGCTTACAGCTCCGCCGAGGCAATACGTCAACGAGGTGACACTTAGTCAAAAGATTATCGAAGTTAAAGTGACAGTTTGTGAAAGGAAACATATCAGTGTCTAAAGTGAAGTGACTGTTTTAATAGTGCCCTCGTTGTCGCACGGTGACCCGGCTCGGAGGCCAGTTCGTCTGCTCTGCTGGGTAGTGCCGATTAACGAGTGGACATTTTCGAGTCAGGTAAATTACCTCTGGCCAGCGCCTACGGGGAACCCCTGGCCAATTTTTCTTTCACGTTTGGGACTTAGACAAAATCCGACAAAAGGATTTTCAGAGTATTAACTCTTCCGAAACAGTTCCTTCCATACCCATCCCTTATGCGTCGTACACGTCGTGCAGGCCGAAAGTATCAACTGGCCAAGTTCAAACGGGCATTAAATCAAACAGCCATCTTAAACCGCGTCTTAAGTTCGACTGATTGGACTGAACTTCTCGGAACGACCGAGAATATCGAGTGCGACGCGTCAGATTACGTATCGGTATACGGTTGTCCGTGCCGTCCGATTCCGAACACAGAGGTCGACCACGCGGACCTCTCGCGTTCTTCACCTGTCACCAAACCGTCTGCTGGTCGCTACGAGATAGCCGATCTCGTTGACATCTCTGACGACGACGACGACGTCAGGAATACCATAAACCTGTCCAGTGACAACAACAACCCGCCTGCCGTTCGTTACGAGGTCATTGATCTCGTCACCAGCTCTGATGACGATGACAGCAGGAGCACCATAATCTTGCCGCACGTTCGCTGTAGGATCATCAAGGACGAGTACCTACCGTCCAACAGACGCATTGTCGTGCGTACCCCAGCGAGACAGCTGCCAAACCTTCCTCATCTCGATGAGATCTGTCTGGACGACCCGTTATACCAGACCCATGCTGACCGACGAGCTCAACTCCTTCAACAGTACTACTAAGATACAACAACTAACCGGTGAGAATTCGTATCTTTTGTAACCCCTTTTGTTCCATGTCAACTCACCGCGTTCGTTGCGTCAGCGTAGAAGTATCGCCATCCGCGTTGACTGCTAGCGGGTGTCGGTCTCAAATGACTATCGGTGTCCTAGCGCATATGACTGCCCGTCTGGCTGTCTTGGCGTAAAAGACCGTTTCCTCTTCAATTCCACGTGCCGCCTCCTGGGGTCATCTTCTTTGCCTAGGACGTGGGGCGTGACGTAACACTGGTATACAATATGTAAGTAGTATTATAATAGGAGTAGTAATTGGATTAATGAATAATGGATATTGTAATATGTTATAGGAATAACGTATGAGAATTAGGACTTGAGTTGAGTTGAGTTAGAGTTGGAATTGGAATTGGAATTAGGAGTGAAGGATCGACACACTTCACTTTCGCGGAGCTAGACTGAACACGTCTGCTCTTGAAGTCGGAAGAAGCCGGACTGGCACGTCCGTGCGAGTCGCTCGCTTGGAGCGGACCGTTCGAGTCGCTGTCTGGAGGCGGACTGATGCAAGCGTCCGCTCTGCCTTGCCTCCTTCGTTCGGAGTGGGGATAGCTGACGCTGCAGTCTCTTTGTTCTTCAGTCGTCGGAGTGGGAGAACCGCTGACGCAGCAGCGTCTTCGCTCCCGGGGACTGCACGTGCATTTCTGCTGACGCTGCTGTTACGTCACGCCCCACGTCCTAGGCAAAGAAGATGACCCCAGGAGGCGGCACGTGGAATTGAAGAGGAAACGGTCTTTTACGCCAAGACAGCCAGACGGGCAGTCATATGCGCTAGGACACCGATAGTCATTTGAGACCGACACCCGCTAGCAGTCAACGCGGATGGCGATACTTCTACGCTGACGCAACGAACGCGGTGAGTTGACATGGAACAAAAGGGGTTACAAAAGATACGAATTCTCACCGGTTAGTTGTTGTATTTTAGTAGTACTGTTGAAGGAGCTGAGCTCGTCGGTCAGCATGGGTCTGGTATAACGGGTCGTCCAGACAGATCTCATCGAGATGAGGAAGGTTTGGCAGCTGTCTCGCTGGGGTACGCACGACAATGCGTCTGTTGGACGGTAGGTACTCGTCCTTGATGATCCTACAGCGAACGTGCGGCAAGATTATGGTGCTCCTGCTGTCATCGTCATCAGAGCTGGTGACGAGATCAATGACCTCGTAACGAACGGCAGGCGGGTTGTTGTTGTCACTTGACAGGTTTATGGTATTCCTGGCGTCGTCGTCGTCGTCAGAGATGTCTATGAGATCGATGATCTCATAGCGGGCAGCTGGTGTAACGTTGACAGGCGTGGAACGCGAGAGATCCGCGTGGTTGATCTCTGTTGATACTTTCGGCCTGCACGACGTGTACGACGCATAAGGGATAGGTATGGAAGGAACTGTTTCGGAAGAGTTAATACTCTGAAAATCCTTTTGTCGGATTTTGTCTAAGTCCCAAACGTGAAAGAAAAATTGGCCAGGGGTTCCCCGTAGGCGCTGGCCAGAGGTAATTTACCTGACTCGAAAAATGTCCACTCGTTAATCGGCACTACCCAGCAGAGCAGACGAACTGGCCTCCGAGCCGGGTCACCGTGCGACAACGAGGGCACTATTAAAACAGTCACTTCACTTTAGACACTGATATGTTTCCTTTCACAAACTGTCACTTTACTTCGATAATCTTTTGACTAAGTGTCACCTCGTTGACGTATTGCCTCGGCGGAGCTGTAAGCTTCTCCCTTTGTGACCGAGGTTGAACACGTAAGCGAGAGCTCAATTATTTATTATTAATATTAAATGCGTTTATCTGATTTGGAAGGTTATTATTTCCAAACGTCTACTCGTCAACCACTACTTCTCAGCGGAGCGGACGAACTGACCTCCAAGCCGAGTTCTGTATGATTAACGAGGGCACGATTCGAATTTCGAAAAGAAACTGTCACTGGATTTAGTAGAATGATGTAGAAATTAACTTCACGTAACACTGGTAAAATATAATATATATATTGAAATAAAGAACGTTGAGTACACTTGAGTATAAACTTGGTAGTATAATAATAAATGAATTAAACGTAATAATCGTATACGGAGTATGAGTTAGTAAGAGTTAGAATTGGAATTGATTTAGGAATTGAATTGGAATGGATTTGGAATAGAATAGTAGAACAAACGTCGATGAACGTCGAAGCGCGAATTAGAAGAGCGCAGATCGACACGTCTGCTCGCTTCGCTGGCTTGGGCCAGACTGACTGATGTCGTTGTGTGAGAATGGAGTGAGCGCAGACCGACACGTCCGCTCACTTCGCTGGCTAGCACCAGACTGATGCAAGAGGCAGCTCTGCGTAGCCTCCTTCGCTCGGAGTGGGGGTTGCTGACGCTGCAGTCCCTTTGTCCTCGCTCGTCGGAGTGGTGACGGGTGCAAGACTGCTGACGTTGCAGTCTCTTTGTCCTCGCTCTCGACAGAGTGGTGACGCGTGCAAGACTGCTGACGTTGCGATCTCTTTGTTCTCGAGGTGGCGTTTACTCGAGCGGAGTTGAGGATTTGAACAAGTTGTAAGTGTAGATGAGGGTTTGAACAAGTGTTAAGTGTAGATGAGGGTTTAAACAAGTTATAAGTGTAGATGAGGGTTTGAACAAGTGTTAGGTAAGATTGAGAGTTTGGAGTGGTGGTTGGGTTTAGAACAATTGGGAGAGTCGAGATTTAAGTAGTGATGGGTATTAGAACAAGTTTAGGAAAAGTCGTGGGTGAAGTAGTGATGGGTTTAAGATGTATTAGAATTAGAACAAGAGTTTGATAGCGATGGGTTTAAGAGGTTGTTATGTACTTAGTATTTAGTCTTAACCTAGAATCGAGGTACGGTTCTCGATTCGACCAACGTCGGAGGTCGTCCGACGTAACACCTCCCTCGCCGGAGAAGAGATTTCTCGGAGTGAAATCTCTCGGTCCGAGGTTGTGTTCGGTGAACGCTCGCATTACAATTTTTGGTTTTGAGACGCATCGTTAGTGAGCGATCCGCGCAGGGAGCTCAGTTCTCGGCGCACGTTGACTGTATTAACAGTACGAAACACTGGATGCACTGAGATGTTGTCTGATTCTGCGCGAGGAGTTGGGGTAGGTTTCGCAATGTCCGACAGTCTATAATCGCAATGTTCATTATTTGACTGTCTTTTATTGGGGTCTTGGGAGGGAATGGGCTCACTTATGTCACTGTTGTTGCCATTTAGTTCGTGATGAGGTGTTCCTCCATGTCCGAGTCTGAATCCTCGTCCGAACTTCCTTCGGATGAATCGGAGTCATCTGATGAGTCGGAGACCTCTGGGTTTTCTAACATGATGCCCTGTCCGGCCAGAATGCTCAGGCATTCTCGGCAATCCATTACTGGAGTTTCGGTGCATATCGGACCACCGCATTCTTCGCAATCGTTTTGGACGGAGTACGTTCGCTGGTGATTCCAAATTCTTACATTGGAAATGACTGTTCTCTGGCTACAGTCATAGCAAAGTTTCCTTCCGTCGGGCGTTATTCTTATCCTGCCATTGTAGCAGGAGATTTCGAGCAAGTAGGTGGGAATTGCAGGTGGTCTCTTCTGACCGGCCTTCCTGATTGGAAGTTGTTTGCACATTTTGATGAGTGTTTTAACGTGCTTTTTCGTAATGTTGCTTGAGCGGTGGGCGATTGCAGAATGACTGCTCTTCTGCTTTGTTTGTTCGATGTGGGTTAGTGGGGGGTGAGCAAGTCCAACCGGCAGGGGAATACTGAGTATGGATAAGTAATCTCCCTGTTGACTCGGCATTTTGCTCCCCTTGTTGGTTAGAGTAATCACTCTTGTCTCAGGTGACGAGATTACGGCTTTGGCACAAACACTCTGCATCTCTAATTTGCTTGAGTATTGGTGTCTTCGTCCGAGGAAGAGGTGCTTGAGTTTTCGTCCTCTTCTTCGTCGTCCGTGAGAATTTCGCCTCTTTCTCTTCTTATTCTGGCAGTGTCTGTTGCTGCCCGATCCAGTGCGAGGAGGAAGCTGCAGTGGATGCATTCCAATATTGGGGTTTCCCTCAATATGGGTTTTGTACACGCGTCGCATGCGTTCTTCTTTTTCCTTGTAAGAACGTGCGTGTATACGATGACCCTCCTGACTACCGCAGTGAGGCTGCAGGCAAGGCATAGTTCTCTGCCATTTAGGGAGATTCTGTGTCTGCCATTGTAGCAGAATATTCCTTGGTATCTGTAGATGAAGTCTCCGGCTTTGTTCGCCGATGGTCTCGCCGGTTGTAAGTGTCCGCACATGTTGATTGTGTTTGTGGATACTGGACACGATGTGGTAGGCGGCTGGGAACAGGCTGGGATTCTGGCTGTAGGAACTTCTTCGAAGTGCTGCTGTCGTTTGTTCTGTATCTTCCGGCGGTGGAAGGAGATTCTGTCGACGCTGGGTTTCGGATTTCGCTCGCTTATCGGTGTTGACCGGACGCGTGATTATCGCGGATTCTAATTTCGCGTCAGCGGAGGACTGTAATGAAATCTCCTGGGAGGGTTTCTTATCGCAAGTCGCAGGAGATGCTACAATCATTGTTCGCGGGTTATCGCAGAGGTATAGTATAATACGAAATTTGTTTCTCCTTTTTGCTGACGCGTATTTTACAGACGTATAATTCCTAGATGGATGAAACTCGCTTTGCGGTGCACGGATACTTGACCGTTGAGATTGGAAGAGATCATGTTCCGGCGAAAAATCAGAGGTAGGTTTTTGAAATGAAATATAGACTCTCTTTGACTCTGATTTAGAAATTATCGCGGGATGATCTTTTATGATCGACTCGTATGCTCGGTCTATACGAGGTAGAGTTTTATGCTTTATTTTATGTAGACGTTCTGTCGTCTTTAGAGAATCAAAGGCGGGGACATTTCCTTTCAACCTAGACTCGGAATAGAAACAATCGGACTTGATACCGGAGCTTGTAGAATAAACCTTCATAGGTTTGAATTCGCGGGAGTCTTCTTTGGACTCTGGATTAAAATTGTCGGGATGGTTACCGGAATTAGAAAGGTCGGGATGGTTACCGAATGCGTCGGGATGGTTACCGGAATTAGAAAGGTCGGGATGGTTACCGAATGCGTCGGGATGGTTACCGGAATTAGAAAGGTCGGGATGGTTACCGAATGCGTCGGGATAGTGCCCGGAATTAGTTGAATAACGCTCGATCTCTTCCACCTCTAACACGGGTAATCGGAATGAGATCGGACGCGGAGATGTGTTGAAACATCTGAGGCTCGCTTTGCCTCCGCGATTAGTGACTACACAGTCACCGAGGAATACATCCGGCGCTACGCTGACGCGGCGGATATATCCCTGTTTCGGGCCCTGTACGCTGACTGCAATGCAGGCGGCTGTTCGGGGCTCAACGGCAAACTCATTAGAGTCTGCTGCAGTCCTTGATTCGGACTGTTGATTTTGATTTTTGCGCTTATCGACCGGTTCCTCTACGATATTATTCGATGTGATACGAATCTCTCCCGGTTGCACCCGACGTTTTGAGAGAGGGAATGTTTCTTCCTCTGTCCTTGCGGCGTGCTTTTCAAGAGAGACCTCCGTTTTCGGAGAAGGCATTGAAATAACCCTCGTCATTGAACTATCGCGGGGCTCAGTCGGCAGTGCGCGTGAATTAGAGAACGGAATAGAAATGTTTCCGATTAAAACAAATTGCCTTGCAAAGGAAATCTCAGCTCCTCCTATAAAGAAGGGCGAGCCGAGAATTCCGTTAACACTGACTGGAAAATCGTCCCCGAGCACGTGGAATTTGACAGGGATTGTCCCTTGAATGAATATAACGACTTCGCCGAGTGTTACTATGGAACCCTCGGTTATTCCATGAACTTCGATCGTGCTTTTGGGATCAATGGTTATCCCAGGTTTTAAACTAGACGCGCGTATCAAATTGACTTCCGAGCCCGTGTCTAATAAGAATTCACTTTTCTCGCGAAGCTGAGGGGCGGAGATTTGTACGCGCGGGATCGGCGAGTCTACTGCGAGGTTAACTGCAGAGACGAATCGTCGATCTGGTCTTCGGGGAGCTCGTTCGTTCGAACGGCGGTCTGCGTGAATGTTTGGTTGCGCTTTGTTGGGGCGGCCTCCCGCTGTTGATTCGTTCCTGTCGGGAGGCCTGACTCGTTTCCCGAGCGCAGGTTATTGTTATAGGCTCTTTTTCGACATTCGTGAATGTCATGCCCGGGAGTTTTGCAATAGTTGCAAAACTTGCGGGGCTCTCCCGAACGTCTGTCGCGATTTGAATTCGGGTCCCGGTTTTCGCGCTGCGGGTTTTGTTCGCGAGGGGTTTCGGATCGCCACTGCGGAGTTGGAGAACGATAAGAGTTGCGGTTCGAGTTTCTCCACGAGTCTCGACGTTGGTCGGACCCGTTATCGCGACGCTCATCCGGTCTGTTGTCGCGACGTTCAGGGATGCGTTCGCGAGAATTGAAATTGTCAGAAGAGCGTGGGCGATAGGAGCTTCTGTTATCTGAGAAGCTTACCTTGCGGGAATCGTCACGATTAGATTCGCGACGACGGTTTTGATACAGCTCATATTGCTTATATGCAGAGATGGCTGCTTCGAAGATCTCTGCCGAATTCTGAGAACGGCAATGCAAAACTTCGCTGCGAAGTTGTGGGAGTAGACCGCGAAGGAAGCACTCGACTGTGAAACGATCGATTTCTCTGTAGTCGTAATGTCCTTCGGTAGAATCGCTGATGGCGGTTCGTAAATCTTTGACTCGATTTATGAAGTCAAGAATATGCTCATTGTTGCCCTGGGCTACGCTTGCCAATTCGCCACGGTACTGGTCCACGAATTTGTAGGGTCCCAGTACTGTTCGTAGCTTATCGCAAAGTTGTGAGATCGTACGTATGTTTTCGCCTTCAATGGCAGCGTACGCACGATCGGAAAGTTTATTGCAGATTAGTTTAGTAAGGGCACGTTCTATGGATTCGGGGATAGAATCACGCGCGCGTTTGCAGGCGCGGATGAATTTTAGGACGGGAATCGATGTTCCGTCGAATTTGGGTACGAGTTCTGCGGCTTGTTTCAACGCGAAATTTCCTGTTGGCTCATATTGCGGGGTTTCGCGTGGCTCTGATAATGAAGGTTCTCGCGTGTTAGAGACGTTACTGGGGCCTGGTGTAGGCGCTTGGTGACGTAAGTTTTGGTTCAAGGCTTGAATATTGTGGAGCTCTTTGCGTATTTCATCGAGCATGTTATTTTGATTCTGTGCGTCTTCTTCATATTTAAGACGCAATTTAGCAATGAATTCGGTTTGCTCTTTTAAATATTCCTCTTTACGGGCGAGATCTTGCGCGTAAAGAAGTAGCTCTTCCTCGGTTGGCGGAGGAAGGTCTTGATTAGGATCCGCTCGGGGATCCGTTTGGGATCGTGTGATTGGGCGAGACATTTTGCGATATTAGTGTGAATTCTTACTCGACACACGATTTAAAGAACAAATGTCAGACGTACGAAAACAATTTGTTAATGGTTCGACTACCGGCGACCGTTTTCGTGTCCTACCGACTGCGCCAAATTTTGTTACGTCACGCCCCACGTCCTAGGCAAAGAAGATGACCCCAGGAGGCGGCACGTGGAATTGAAGAGGAAACGGTCTTTTACGCCAAGACAGCCAGACGGGCAGTCATATGCGCTAGGACACCGATAGTCATTTGAGACCGACACCCGCTAGCAGTCAACGCGGATGGCGATACTTCTACGCTGACGCAACGAACGCGGTGAGTTGACATGGAACAAAAGGGGTTACAAAAGATACGAATTCTCACCGGTTAGTTGTTGTATCTTAGTAGTACTGTTGAAGGAGCTGAGCTCGTCGGTCAGCATGGGTCTGGTATAACGGGTCGTCCAGACAGATCTCATCGAGATGAGGAAGGTTTGGCAGCTGTCTCGCTGGGGTACGCACGACAATGCGTCTGTTGGACGGTAGGTACTCGTCCTTGATGATCCTACAGCGAACGTGCGGCAAGATTATGGTGCTCCTGCTGTCATCGTCATCAGAGCTGGTGACGAGATCAATGACCTCGTAACGAACGGCAGGCGGGTTGTTGTTGTCACTGGACAGGTTTATGGTATTCCTGACGTCGTCGTCGTCGTCAGAGATGTCAACGAGATCGGCTATCTCGTAGCGACCAGCAGACGGTTTGGTGACAGGTGAAGAACGCGAGAGGTCCGCGTGGTCGACCTCTGTGTTCGGAATCGGACGGCACGGACAACCGTATACCGATACGTAATCTGACGCGTCGCACTCGATATTCTCGGTCGTTCCGAGAAGTTCAGTCCAATCAGTCGAACTTAAGACGCGGTTTAAGATGGCTGTTTGATTTAATGCCCGTTTGAACTTGGCCAGTTGATACTTTCGGCCTGCACGACGTGTACGACGCATAAGGGATGGGTATGGAAGGAACTGTTTCGGAAGAGTTAATACTCTGAAAATCCTTTTGTCGGATTTTGTCTAAGTCCCAAACGTGAAAGAAAAATTGGCCAGGGGTTCCCCGTAGGCGCTGGCCAGAGGTAATTTACCTGACTCGAAAATGTCCACTCGTTAATCGGCACTACCCAGCAGAGCAGACGAACTGGCCTCCGAGCCGGGTCACCGTGCGACAACGAGGGCACTATTAAAACAGT
Source organism: Lasioglossum baleicum (assembly GCF_051020765.1). Classification (NCBI taxonomy): domain Eukaryota; kingdom Metazoa; phylum Arthropoda; class Insecta; order Hymenoptera; family Halictidae; genus Lasioglossum; species Lasioglossum baleicum. Next base: position 632,559 of record NW_027469113.1, on the reverse strand, counting down.
CACTTCACTTTAGACACTGATATGTTTCCTTTCACAAACTGTCACTTTAACTTCGATAATCTTTTGACTAAGTGTCACCTCGTTGACGTATTGCCTCGGCGGAGCTGTAAGCTTCTCCCTTTGTGACCGAGGTTGAACACGTAAGCGAGAGCTCAATTATTTATTATTAATATTAAATGCGTTTATCTGATTTGGAAAGTTATTATTTCCAAACGTCTACTCGTCAACCACTACTTCTCAGCGGAGCGGACGAACTGACCTCCAAGCCGAGTTCTGTATGATTAACGAGGGCACGATTCGAATTTCGAAAAGAAACTGTCACTGGATTTAGTAGAATGATGTGGAAATCAACTTCACGTAGCACTGGTAAAATATAATATATATATTGAAATAAAGAACGTTGAGTACACTTGAGTATAAACTTGGTAGTATAATAATAAATGAATTAAACGTAATAATCGTATACGGAGTATGAGTTAGTAAGAGTTAGAATTGGAATTGATTTTGGAATTGAATTGGAATGGATTTGGAATAGAATAGTAGAACAAACGTCGATGAACGTCGAAGCGCGAATTAGAAGAGCGCAGATCGACACGTCTGCTCGCTTCGCTGGCTTGGGCCAGACTGACTGATGTCGTTGTGTGAGAATGGAGTGAGCGCAGACCGACACGTCCGCTCACTTCGCTGGCTAACACCAGACTGATGCAAGAGGCAGCTCTGCGTAGCCTCCTTCGCTCGGAGTGGGGGTTGCTGACGCTGCAGTCCCTTTGTCCTCGCTCGTCGGAGTGGTGACGGGTGCAAGACTGCTGACGTTGCAGTCTCTTTGTCCTCGCTCTCGACAGAGTGGTGACGCGTGCAAGACTGCTGACGTTGCGATCTCTTTGTTCTCGAGGTGGCGTTTACTCGAGCGGAGTTGAGGATTTGAACAAGTTGTAAGTGTAGATGAGGGTTTGAACAAGTGTTAAGTGTAGATGAGGGTTTAAACAAGTTATAAGTGTAGATGAGGGTTTGAACAAGTGTTAGGTAAGATTGAGAGTTTGGAGTGGTGGTTGGGTTTAGAACAATTGGGAGAGTCGAGATTTAAGTAGTGATGGGTATTAGAACAAGTTTAGGGAAAGTCGTGGGTGAAGTAGTGATGGGTTTAAGAGGTATTAGAATTAGAACAAGAGTTTGGTAGCGATGGGTTTAAGAGGTTGTTATGTACTTAGTATTTAGTCTTAACCTAGAATCGAGGTACGGTCCTCGATTCGACCAACGTCGGTGGTCGTCCGACGTAACACCTCCCTCGCCGGAGAAGAGATTTCTCGGAGTGAAATCTCTCGGTCCGAGGTTGTGTTCGGTGAACGCTCGCATTACAATTTTTGGTTTTGAGACGCATCGTTAGTGAGCGATCCGCGCAGGGAGCTCAGTTCTCGGCGCACGTTGACTGTATTAACAGTACGAAACACTGGATGCACTGAGATGTTGTCTGATTCTGCGCGAGGAGTTGGGGTAGGTTTCGCAATGTCCGACAGTCTATAATCGCAATGTTCATTATTTGACTGTCTTTTATTGGGGTCTTGGGAGGGAATGGGCTCACTTATGTCACTGTTGTTGCCATTTAGTTCGTGATGAGGTGTTCCTCCATGTCCGAGTCTGAATCCTCGTCCGAACTTCCTTCGGATGAATCGGAGTCATCTGATGAGTCGGAGACCTCTGGGTTTTCTAACATGATGCCCTGTCCGGCCAGAATGCTCAGGCATTCTCGGCAATCCATTACTGGAGTTTCGGTGCATATCGGACCACCGCATTCTTCGCAATCGTTTTGGACGGAGTACGTTCGCTGGTGATTCCAAATTCTTACATTGGAAATGACTGTTCTCTGGCTACAGTCATAGCAAAGTTTCCTTCCGTCGGGCGTTATTCTTATCCTGCCATTGTAGCAGGAGATTTCGAGCAAGTAGGTGGGAATTGCAGGTGGTCTCTTCTGACCGGCCTTCCTGATTGGAAGTTGTTTGCACATTTTGATGAGTGTTTTAACGTGCTTTTTCGTAATGTTGCTTGAGCGGTGGGCGATTGCAGAATGACTGCTCTTCTGCTTTGTTTGTTCGATGTGGGTTAGTGGGGGGTGAGCAAGTCCAACCGGCAGGGGAATACTGAGTATGGATAAGTAATCTCCCTGTTGACTCGGCATTTTGCTCCCCTTGTTGGTTAGAGTAATCACTCTTGTCTCAGGTGACGAGATTACGGCTTTGGCACAAACACTCTGCATCTCTAATTTGCTTGAGTATTGGTGTCTTCGTCCGAGGAAGAGGTGCTTGAGTTTTCGTCCTCTTCTTCGTCGTCCGTGAGAATTTCGCCTCTTTCTCTTCTTATTCTGGCAGTGTCTGTTGCTGCCCGATCCAGTGCGAGGAGGAAGCTGCAGTGGATGCATTCCAATATTGGGGTTTCCCTCAATATGGGTTTTGTACACGCGTCGCATGCGTTCTTCTTTTTCCTTGTAAGAACGTGCGTGTATACGATGACCCTCCTGACTACCGCAGTGAGGCTGCAGGCAAGGCATAGTTCTCTGCCATTTAGGGAGATTCTGTGTCTGCCATTGTAGCAGAATATTCCTTGGTATCTGTAGATGAAGTCTCCGGCTTTGTTCGCCGATGGTCTCGCCGGTTGTAAGTGTCCGCACATGTTGATTGTGTTTGTGGATACTGGACACGATGTGGTAGGCGGCTGGGAACAGGCTGGGATTCTGGCTGTAGGAACTTCTTCGAAGTGCTGCTGTCGTTTGTTCTGTATCTTCCGGCGGTGGAAGGAGATTCTGTCGACGCTGGGTTTCGGATTTCGCTCGCTTATCGGTGTTGACCGAACGCGTGATTATCGCGGATTCTAATTTCGCGTCAGCGGAGGACTGTAATGAAATCTCCTGGGAGGGTTTCTTATCGCAAGTCGCAGGAGATGCTACAATCATTGTTCGCGGGTTATCGCAGAGGTATAGTATAATACGAAATTTGTTTCTCCTTTTTGCTGACGCGTATTTTACAGACGTAATATTCCTAGATGGATGAAACTCGCTTTGCGGTGCACGGATACTTGACCGTTTAGATTGGAAGAGATCATGTTCCGGCGAAAAATCAGAGGTAGGTTTTTGAAATGAAATATAGACTCTCTTTGACTCTGATTTAGAAATTATCGCGGGATGATCTTTTATGATCGACTCGTATACTCGGTCTATACGAGGTAGAGTTTTATGCTTTACTTTATGTAGACGTTCTGTCGTCTTTAGAGAATCAAAGGCGGGGACATTTCCTTTCAACCTAGACTCGGAATAGAAAAAATCGGACTTGATACCGGAGCTTGTAGAATAAACCTTCATAGGTTTGAATTCGCGGGAGTCTTCTTTGGACTCTGGATTAAAATTGTCGGGATGGTTACCGAATACGTCGGGATGGTTACCGGAATTGAAAAGGTCGGGATGGTTACCGAATGCGTCGGGATGGTTACCGGAATTAGAAAGGTCGGGATGGTTACCGAATACGTCGGGATGGTTACCGGAATTAGAAAGGTCGGGATGGTTACCGAATGCGTCGGGATAGTACCCGGAATTAGTTGAATAACGCTCGATCTCTTCCACCTCTAACACGGGTAATCGGAATGAGATCGGACGCGGAGATGTGTTGAAACATCTGAGGCTCGCTTTGCCTCCGCGATTAGTGACTACACAGTCACCGAGGAATACATCCGGCGCTACGCTGACGCGGCGGATATATCCCTGTTTCGGGCCCTGTACGCTGACTGCAATGCAGGCGGCTGTTCGGGGCTCAACGGCAAACTCATTAGAGTCTGCTGCAGTCCTTGATTCGGACTGTTGATTTTGATTTTTGCGCTTATCGACCGATTCCTCTACGATATTATTCGATGTGATACGAATCTCTCCCGGTTGCACCCGACGTTTTGAGAGAGGGAATGTTTCTTCCTCTGTCCTTGCGGCGTGCTTTTCAAGAGAGACCTCCGTTTTCGGAGAAGGCATTGAAATAACCCTCGTCATTGAACTATCGCGGGGCTCAGTCGGCAGTGCGCGTGAATTAGAGAACGGAATAGAAATGTTTCCGATTAAAACAAATTGCCTTGCAAAGGAAATCTCAGCTCCTCCTATAAAGAAGGGCGAGCCGAGAATTCCGTTAACACTGACTGGAAAATCGTCCCCGAGCACGTGGAATTTGACAGGGATTGTCCCTTGAATGAATATAACGACTTCGCCGAGTGTTACTATGGAACCCTCGGTTATTCCATGAACTTCGATCGTGCTCGTGGGATCAATGGTTATCCCAGGTTTTAAACTAGACGCGCGTATCAAATTGACTTCCGAGCCCGTGTCTAATAAGAATTCACTTTTCTCGCGAAGCTGAGGGGCGGAGATTTGTACGCGCGGGATCGGCGAGTCTACTGCGAGGTTAACTGCAGAGACGAATCGTCGATCTGGTCTTCGGGGAGCTCGTTCGTTCGAACGGCGGTCTGCGTGAATGTTTGGTTGCGCTTTGTTGGGGCGGCCTCCCGCTGTTGATTCGTTCCTGTCGGGAGGCCTGACTCGTTTCCCGAGCGCAGGTTATTGTTATAGGCTCTTTTTCGACATTCGTGAATGTCATGCCCGGGAGTTTTGCAATAGTTGCAAAACTTGCGGGGCTCTCCCGAACGTCTGTCGCGATTTGAATTCGGGTCCCGGTTTTCGCGCTGCGGGTTTTGTTCGCGAGGGGTTTCGGATCGCCACTGCGGAGTTGGAGAACGATAAGAGTTGCGGTTCGAGTTTCTCCACGAGTCTCGACGTTGGTCGGACCCGTTATCGCGACGCTCATCCGGTCTGTTGTCGCGACGTTCAGGGATGCGTTCGCGAGAATTGAAATTGTCAGAAGAGCGTGGGCGATAGGAGCTTCTGTTATCTGAGAAGCTTACCTTGCGGGAATCGTCACGATTAGATTCGCGACGACGGTTTTGATACAGCTCATATTGCTTATATGCAGAGATGGCTGCTTCGAAGATCTCTGCCGAATTCTGAGAACGGCAATGCAAAACTTCGCTGCGAAGTTGTGGGAGTAGACCGCGAAGGAAGCACTCGACTGTGAAACGATCGATTTCTCTGTAGTCGTAATGTCCTTCGGTAGAATCGCTGATGGCGGTTCGTAAATCTTTGACTCGATTTATGAAGTCAAGAATATGCTCATTGTTGCCCTGGGCTACGCTTGCCAATTCGCCACGGTACTGGTCCACGAATTTGTAGGGTCCCAGTACTGTTCGTAGCTTATCGCAAAGTTGTGAGATCGTACGTATGTTTTCGCCTTCAATGGCAGCGTACGCACGATCGGAAAGTTTATTGCAGATTAGTTTAGTAAGGGCACGTTCTATGGATTCGGGGATAGAATCACGCGCGCGTTTGCAGGCGCGGATGAATTTTAGGACGGGAATCGATGTTCCGTCGAATTTGGGTACGAGTTCTGCGGCTTGTTTCAACGCGAAATTTCCTGTTGGCTCATATTGCGGGATTTCGCGTGGCTCTGATAATGAAGGTTCTCGCGTGTTAGAGACGTTACTGGGGCCTGGTGTAGGCGTTTGGTGAGTTAAGTTTTGATTCACGACTTGAATATTGTGAAGCTCTTTGCGTATTTCATCGAGCATGTTATTTTGATTCTGTGCGTCTTCTTCATATTTAAGACGCAATTTAGCAATGAATTCGGTTTGCTCTTTTAAATATTCCTCTTTACGGGCGAGATCTTGCGCGTAAAGAAGTAGCTCTTCCTCGGTTGGCGGAGGAAGGTCTTGATTAGGATCCGCTCGGGGATCCGTTTGGGATCGTGTGATTGGGCGAGACATTTTGCGATATTAGTGTGAATTCTTACTCGACACACGATATAGAGAACAAATGTCAGACGTACAAAAACAATTTGTTAATGGTTCGACTACCGGCGACCGTTTTCGTGTCCTACCGACTGCGCCAAATTTTGTTACGTCACGTCCCACGTCCTAGGCAAAGAGGATGACCCCAGGAGGCGGCACGTGGAATTGAAGAGGAAACGGTCTTTTACGCCAAGACAGCCAGACGGGCAGTCATATGCGCTAGGACACCGATAGTCATTTGAGACCGACACCCGCTAGCAGTCAACGCGGATGGCGATACTTCTACGCTGACGCAACGAACGCGGTGAGTTGACATGGAACAAAAGGGGTTACAAAAGATACGAATTCTCACCGGTTAGTTGTTGTAACTTAATAGTACTGTTGAAGGAGCTGAGCTCGTCGGTCAGCATGGGTCTGGTATAACGGGTCGTCCAGACAGATCTCATCGAGATGAGGAAGGTTTGGCAGCTGTCTCGCTGGGGTACGCACGACAATGCGTCTGTTGGACGGTAGGTACTCGTCCTTGATGATCCTACAGCGAACGTGCGGCAAGATTATGGTGCTCCTGCTGTCATCGTCATCAGAGCTGGTGACGAGATCAATGACCTCGTAACGAACGGCAGGCGGGTTGTTGTTGTCACTTGACAGGTTTATGGTATTCCTGGCGTCGTCGTCGTCGTCAGAGATGTCTATGAGATCGATGATCTCATAGCGGGCAGCTGGTGTAACGTTGACAGGCGTGGAACGCGAGAGATCCGCGTGGTTGATCTCTGTTGATACTTTCGGCCTGCACGACGTGTACGACGCATAAGGGATAGGTATGGAAGGAACTGTTTCGGAAGAGTTAATACTCTGAAAATCCTTTTGTCGGATTTTGTCTAAGTCCCAAACGTGAAAGAAAAATTGGCCAGGGGTTCCCCGTAGGCGCTGGCCAGAGGTAATTTACCTGACTCGAAAAATGTCCACTCGTTAATCGGCACTACCCAGCAGAGCAGACGAACTGGCCTCCGAGCCGGGTCACCGTGCGACAACGAGGGCACTATTAAAACAGTCACTTCACTTTAGACACTGATATGTTTCCTTTCACAAACTGTCACTTTACTTCGATAATCTTTTGACTAAGTGTCACCTCGTTGACGTATTGCCTCGGCGGAGCTGTAAGCTTCTCCCTTTGTGACCGAGGTTGAACACGTAAGCGAGAGCTCAATTATTTATTATTAATATTAAATGCGTTTATCTGATTTGGAAAGTTATTATTTCCAAACGTCTACTCGTCAACCACTACTTCTCAGCGGAGCGGACGAACTGACCTCCAAGCCGAGTTCTGTATGATTAACGAGGGCACGATTCGAATTTCGAAAAGAAACTGTCACTGGATTTAGTAGAATGATGTGGAAATTAACTTCACGTAGCACTGGTAAAATATAATATATATATTGAAATAAAGAACGTTGAGTACACTTGAGTATAAACTTGGTAGTATAATAATAAATGAATTAAACGTAATAATCGTATACGGAGTATGAGTTAGTAAGAGTTAGAATTGGAATTGATTTAGGAATTGAATTGGAATGGATTTGGAATAGAATAGTAGAACAAACGTCGATGAACGTCGAAGCGCGAATTAGAAGAGCGCAGATCGACACGTCTGCTCGCTTCGCTGGCTTGGGCCAGACTGACTGATGTCGTTGTGTGAGAATGGAGTGAGCGCAGACCGACACATCCGCTCACTTCGCTGGCTAACACCAGACTGATGCAAGAGGCAGCTCTGCGTAGCCTCCTTCGCTCGGAGTGGGGGTTGCTGACGCTGCAGTCCCTTTGTCCTCGCTCGTCGGAGTGGTGACGGGTGCAAGACTGCTGACGTTGCAGTCTCTTTGTCCTCGCTCTCGACAGAGTGGTGACGCGTGCAAGACTGCTGACGTTGCGATCTCTTTGTTCTCGAGGTGGCGTTTACTCGAGCGGAGTTGAGGATTTGAACAAGTTGTAAGTGTAGATGAGGGTTTGAACAAGTGTTAAGTGTAGATGAGGGTTTAAACAAGTTATAAGTGTAGATGAGGGTTTGAACAAGTGTTAGGTAAGATTGAGAGTTTGGAGTGGTGGTTGGGTTTAGAACAATTGGGAGAGTCGAGATTTAAGTAGTGATGGGTATTAGAACAAGTTTAGGGAAAGTCGTGGGTGAAGTAGTGATGGGTTTAAGAGGTATTAGAATTAGAACAAGAGTTTGGTAGCGATGGGTTTAAGAGGTTGTTATGTACTTAGTATTTAGTCTTAACCTAGAATCGAGGTACGGTCCTCGATTCGACCAACGTCGGTGGTCGTCCGACGTAACACGTATATTGCGCATCGAATTTGCCCTTGCAGGGTTCTTTGAGTAGGAATACCTGTTCTATATCTTCCGGTGGTCGAAGGAGATTTTGCCGACGCTGGGCTTCGAATTTCGCTCGCTTATTCTCATAGGGGTATCCGTTATCGCGAGGGTACATGGATTTATATTTCATTCTTGCTGACGCGTATTTCGCCGTAGCGCAGAGATTAATTTTATCGTATTCGTTTCGCTTCGCATGGCAACGTGCAGATGGAAGTTGAAAGGAATCGAGTTTCTGTGGATCATCAAAGATATGATTTTGAAGTAAGTTAAGAAGTTCTTTTACTCTGGAGGCTTTGATATCCTTCTCTGGTTTAGAACTGTCGCTGGATTTATTGTGCAATATAGAACAGACCTGCTTACATATGGGTCTTGAAGATCTTTGATTGTCGTAGGAATGGAGTCGGTCTTGGAATTGCTCGGGCTGGTTACCGGAGTTAGTATAATGATCGGGCTGGTTACCGGAGTTAGTATGATGATCGGGCTGGTTACCGGAGTTAGTATGAGAATCGGGCTGGTTACCGGAGTTAGTATAAGAATCGGGCTGGTTACCGGAGTTAGAATAAGAATCGGGCTGGTTACCGGTGTTACGTCACGCCCCACGTCCTAGGCAAAGGAGATGACCCCAGGAGGCGGCACGTGGAATTGATGAGGAAACGGTCTTTTACGCCAAGACAGCCAGACGGGCAGTCATATGCGCTAGGACACCGATAGTCATTTGGAAAATCGGCACCCGCTTGCAGTCAACGCGGATGGCGATACTTATACGTAAACGCAACGAACGCGGTGAGTTGACATGGGGTAAGGATGGATACAAGATACTGATTCTCACCGGTTTGTTGTTACGCCTTAATAATACTGTCGCAGGAGTTGTTTCCTCTGCGCTGCGTAGACCTCGTACTGTGGGTCCTCGATGCAAATATCTTCCAGGCGAGGAAGATTGGGAAGACGCAACGTAATACGTTGACGTGGTGACAGGAACGTGCTGTTGGTGATGACGCAACGAGGACGTGGCAGGATCACTGTGTCCTGGCTGTCGTCGTCGTCAGAGATGTCTATGAGATCGATGATCTCATAGCGGGCAGCTGGTGTAACGTTGACAGGCGTGGAACGCGAGAGATCCGCGTGGTTGATCTCTGTGTTCGGAATCGGACGGCACGGACAACCGTATACCGATACGTAATCTGACGCGTCACACTCGATATTCTCGGTCGTGACGTGTTCGACGCATGAGGAGAGAGGAGCGAAAGGAACTTGGTTTAACAACTCCTTCTCAAGAAATCCTTTATAGGAATTTTGTCTATGTTCTGAATGAAAAAGGGAAAATTGGCCAGGGGTTCCCCGGAGGCGCTGGCCAGCGGTATTCCACCTGTGACTTTAATAAAATGTAGTTATTGAAAAGGTCCGCTCGTTCATTGACACTACCCAAGCGGAGCGGACGAACTGGCCTCCAAGCCGGGTCACTGTGTAACGAACGAGGGCACTGTTAGAACTGTCACTATAGATCTAGCACTGCACGTATTCCTTGTGTGAACTGTCACTTGATGGAGACTTGATCGAACACTTGACCGAGAAAACACTTGACCGATCAAAATGTCGCTTGCAGACGTATTGTCTCGGCGGAGCTGTAAGCTTCTCCCTTTGTGACCGAGTTTCAATACTCAACAAGTGCACGATTGCTAATGGAAACAATTGTTCAAAATGTCGCTTGCAGACGTATTGTCTCGGCGGAGCTGTAAGCTTCTCCCTTTGTGACCGAGTTTCAATACTCTACAAGTGCACGATAAACGAAGATATAGTTTGAATATCGGAGAGAAATAGGTCACTGAATTGATTGAATTGTAAGAGAAGTCACTCGCGAAGTTCTGGTAAAATAAGATATATTATAATAATAATAACTTGGTTACACTTGGTTACAATTGTATTAATATAAATGTGAATATGAATTAAATGAATTAATTGCGTAGGAGTTAGTAAATGAATTAGTGTTGGAATAGAGACTGCGTTGAGTCGGAATTGGTATTGAGTTTGAATTAGAATTGGAATTAGATTTGGAATTGGAATTGTAGAACAAACGTCGATGAACGTCGAAGCGCGAATTAGAAGAGCGCAGGTCGACACGTCTGCTCACTTCGCTGGCTTGGGCCAGACTGACTGATGTCGTTGTGTGAGAATGGAGTGAGCGCAGACCGACACGTCCGCTCACTCCGCTGGCTAGCACCAGACTGATGCAAGAGGCAGCTCTGCGTAGCCTCCTTCGCTCGGAGTGGGGGTTGCTGACGCTGCAGTCCCTTTGTCCTCGCTCGTCGGAGTGGTGACGGGTGCAAGACTGCTGACGTTGCAGTCTCTTTGTCCTCGCTCTCGACAGAGTGGTGACGCGTGCAAGACTGCTGACGTTGCGATCTCTTTGTTCTCGAGGTGGCGTTTACTCGAGCGGAGTTGAGGATTTGAACAAGTTGTAAGTGTAGATGAGGGTTTGAACAAGTGTTAGGTAAGATTGAGAGTTTGGAGTGGTGGTTGGGTTTAGAACAATTGGGAGAGTCGAGATTTAAGTAGTGATGGGTATTAGAACAAGTTTAGGGAAAGTCGTGGGTGAAGTAGTGATGGGTTTAAGATGTATTAGAATTAGAACAAGAGTTTGATAGCGATGGGTTTAAGAGGTTGTTATGTACTTAGTATTTAGTCTTAACCTAGAATTGAGGTACGGTCCTCGATTCGACCAACGTCGGAGGTCGTCCGACGTAACACCTCCCTCGCCGGAGAAGAGATTTCTCGGAGTGAAATCTCTCGGTCCGAGGTTGTGTTCGGTGAGCGCTCGCATTACAATTTTTGGTCTTGAGACGCATCGTTAGTGAGCGATCCGCGCAGGGAGCTCAGTTCTCGGCGCACGTTGACTGTATTAACAGTACGAAACACTGGATGCACTGAGATGTTGTCTGATTCTGCGCGAGGAGTTGGGGTAGGTTTCGCAATGTCCGACAGTCTATAATCGCAATGTTCATTATCTGACTGTCTTTTATTGGGGTCTTGGGAGGGAATGGGCTCACTTATTTCACTGTTGTTGCCATTTAGTTCGTGATGAGGTGTTCCTCCATGTCCGAGTCTGAATCCTCGTCCGAACTTCCTTCGGATGAATCGGAGTCATCTGATGAGTCGGAGACCTCTGGGTTTTCTAACATGATGCCCTGTCCGGCCAGAATGCTCAGGCATTCTCGGCAATCCATTACTGGAGTTTCGGTGCATATCGGACCACCGCATTCTTCGCAATCGTTTTGGACGGAGTACATTCGCTGGTGATTCCAAATTCTTACATTGGAAATGACTGTTCTCTGGCTACAGTCATAGCAAAGTTTCCTTCCGTCGGGCGTTATTCTTATCCTGCCATTGTAGCAGGAGATTTCGAGCAAGTAGGTGGGAATTGCAGGTGGTCTCTTCTGACCGGCCTTCCTGATTGGAAGTTGTTTGCACATTTTGATGAGTGTTTTAACGTGCTTTTTCGTAATGTTGCTTGAGCGGTGGGCGATTGCAGAATGACTGCTCTTCTGCTTTGTTTGTTCGATGTGGGTTAGTGGGGGGTGAGCAAGTCCAACCGGCAGGGGAATACTGAGTATGGATAAGTAATCTCCCTGTTGACTCGGCATTTTGCTCCCCTTGTTGGTTAGAGTAATCACTCTTGTCTCAGGTGACGAGATTACGGCTTTGGCACAAACACTCTGCATCTCTAATTTGCTTGAGTATTGGTGTCTTCGTCCGAGGAAGAGGTGCTTGAGTTTTCGTCCTCTTCTTCGTCGTCCGTGAGAATTTCGCCTCTTTCTCTTCTTATTCTGGCAGTGTCTGTTGCTGCCCGATCCAGTGCGAGGAGGAAGCTGCAGTGGATGCATTCCAATATTGGGGTTTCCCTCAATATGGGTTTTGTACACGCGTCGCATGCGTTCTTCTTTTTCCTTGTAAGAACGTGCGTGTATACGATGACCCTCCTGACTACCGCAGTGAGGCTGCAGGCAAGGCATAGTTCTCTGCCATTTAGGGAGATTCTGTGTCTGCCATTGTAGCAGAATATTCCTTGGTATCTGTAGATGAAGTCTCCGGCTTTGTTCGCCGATGGTCTCGCCGGTTGTAAGTGTCCGCACATGTTGATTGTGTTTGTGGATACTGGACACGATGTGGTAGGCGGCTGGGAACAGGCTGGGATTCTGGCTGTAGGAACTTCTTCGAAGTGCTGCTGTCGTTTGTTCTGTATCTTCCGGCGGTGGAAGGAGATTCTGTCGACGCTGGGTTTCGGATTTCGCTCGCTTATCGGTGTTGACCGAACGCGTGATTATCGCGGATTCTAATTTCGCGTCAGCGGAGGACTGTAATGAAATCTCCTGGGAGGGTTTCTCTTCGCAAGTCGCAGGAGAAGCTATAATCATTGTTCGCGGGTTATCGCAGAGGTATAGTATAATACGAAATTTGTTTCTCCTTTTTGCTGACGCGTATTTTACAGACGTATAATTCCTAGATGGATGAAACTCGCTTTGCGGTGCACGGATACTTGACCGTTTAGATTGGAAGAGATCATGTTCCGGCGAAAAATCAGAGGTAGGTTTTTGAAATGAAATATAGACTCTCTTTGACTCTGATTTAGAAATTATCGCGGGATGATCTTTTATGATCGACTCGTATACTCGGTCTATACGAGGTAGAGTTTTATGCTTTATTTTATGTAGACGTTCTGTCGTCTTTAGAGAATCAAAGGCGGGGACATTTCCTTTCAACCTAGACTCGGAATAGAAACAATCGGACTTGATACCGGAGCTTGTAGAATAAACCTTCATAGGTTTGAATTCGCGGGAGTCTTCTTTGGACTCTGGATTAAAATTGTCGGGATGGTTACCGAATGCGTCGGGATGGTTACCGGAATTAGAAAGGTCGGGATGGTTACCGAATGCGTCGGGATGGTTACCGGAATTAGAAAGGTCGGGATGGTTACCGAATACGTCGGGATGGTTACCGGAATTAGAAAGGTCGGGATGGTTACCGGAATTGAAAAGGTCGGGATGGTTACCGAATACGTCGGGATGGTTACCGGAATTAGTTGAATAACGCTCGATCTCTTCCACCTCTAACACGGGTAATCGGAATGAGATCGGACGCGGAGATGTGTTGAAACATCTGAGGCTCGCTTTGCCTCCGCGATTAGTGACTACACAGTCACCGAGGAATACATCCGGCGCTACGCTGACGCGGCGGATATATCCCTGTTTCGGGCCCTGTACGCTGACTGCAATGCAGGCGGCTGTTCGGGGCTCAACGGCAAACTCATTAGAGTCTGCTGCAGTCCTTGATTCGGACTGTTGATTTTGATTTTTGCGCTTATCGACCGATTCCTCTACGATATTATTCGATGTGATACGAATCTCTCCCGGTTGCACCCGACGTTTTGAGAGAGGGAATGTTTCTTCCTCTGTCCTTGCGGCGTGCTTTTCAAGAGAGACCTCCGTTTTCGGAGAAGGCATTGAAATAACCCTCGTCATTGAACTATCGCGGGGCTCAGTCGGCAGTGCGCGTGAATTAGAGAACGGAATAGAAATGTTTCCGATTAAAACAAATTGTTTTGCAAAGGAAATCTCAGCTCCTCCTATAAAGAAGGGCGAGCCGAGAATTCCGTTAACACTGACTGGAAAATCGTCCCCGAGCACGTGGAATTTGACAGGGATTGTCCCTTGAATGAATATAACGACTTCGCCGAGTGTTACTATGGAACCCTCGGTTATTCCATGAACTTCGATCGTGCTCGTGGGATCAATGGTTATCCCAGGTTTTAAACTAGACGCGCGTATCAAATTGACTTCCGAGCCCGTGTCTAATAAGAATTCACTTTTCTCGCGAAGCTGAGGGGCGGAGATTTGTACGCGCGGGATCGGCGAGTCTACTGCGAGGTTAACTGCAGAGACGAATCGTCGATCTGGTCTTCGGGGAGCTCGTTCGTTCGAACGGCGGTCTGCGTGAATGTTTGGTTGCGCTTTGTTGGGGCGGCCTCCCGCTGTTGATTCGTTCCTGTCGGGAGGCCTGACTCGTTTCCCGAGCGCAGGTTATTGTTATAGGCTCTTTTTCGACATTCGTGAATGTCATGCCCGGGAGTTTTGCAATAGTTGCAAAACTTGCGGGGCTCTCCCGAACGTCTGTCGCGATTTGAATTCGGGTCCCGGTTTTCGCGCTGCGGGTTTTGTTCGCGAGGGGTTTCGGATCGCCACTGCGGAGTTGGAGAACGATAAGAGTTGCGGTTCGAGTTTCTCCACGAGTCTCGACGTTGGTCGGACCCGTTATCGCGACGCTCATCCGGTCTGTTGTCGCGACGTTCAGGGATGCGTTCGCGAGAATTGAAATTGTCAGAAGAGCGTGGGCGATAGGAGCTTTTGTTATCTGAGAAGCTTACCTTGCGGGAATCGTCACGATTAGATTCGCGACGACGGTTTTGATACAGCTCATATTGCTTATATGCAGAGATGGCTGCTTCGAAGATCTCTGCCGAATTCTGAGAACGGCAATGCAAAACTTCGCTGCGAAGTTGTGGGAGTAGACCGCGAAGGAAGCACTCGACTGTGAAACGATCGATTTCTCTGTAGTCGTAATGTCCTTCGGTAGAATCGCTGATGGCGGTTCGTAAATCTTTGACTCGATTTATGAAGTCAAGAATATGCTCATTGTTGCCCTGGGCTACGCTTGCCAATTCGCCACGGTACTGGTCCACGAATTTGTAGGGTCCCAGTACTGTTCGTAGCTTATCGCAAAGTTGTGAGATCGTACGTATGTTTTCGCCTTCAATGGCAGCGTACGCACGATCGGAAAGTTTATTGCAGATTAGTTTAGTAAGGGCACGTTCTATGGATTCGGGGATAGAATCACGCGCGCGTTTGCAGGCGCGGATGAATTTTAGGACGGGAATCGATGTTCCGTCGAATTTGGGTACGAGTTCTGCGGCTTGTTTCAACGCGAAATTTCCTGTTGGCTCATATTGCGGGGTTTCGCGTGGCTCTGATAATGAAGGTTCTCGCGTGTTAGAGACGTTACTGGGGCCTGGTGTAGGCGCTTGGTGACGTAAGTTTTGGTTCAAGGCTTGAATATTGTGGAGCTCTTTGCGTATTTCATCGAGCATGTTATTTTGATTCTGTGCGTCTTCTTCATATTTAAGACGCAATTTAGCAATGAATTCGGTTTGCTCTTTTAAATATTCCTCTTTACGGGCGAGATCTTGCGCGTGTTACGTCACGCCCCACGTCCTAGGCAAAGAAGATGACCCCAGGAGGCGGCACGTGGAATTGAAGAGGAAACGGTCTTTTACGCCAAGACAGCCAGACGGGCAGTCATATGCGCTAGGACACCGATAGTCATTTGAGACCGACACCCGCTAGCAGTCAACGCGGATGGCGATACTTCTACGCTGACGCAACGAACGCGGTGAGTTGACATGGAACAAAAGGGGTTACAAAAGATACGAATTCTCACCGGTTAGTTGTTGTATCTTAGTAGTACTGTTGAAGGAGTTGAGCTCGTCGGTCAGCATGGGTCTGGTATAACGGGTCGTCCAGACAGATCTCATCGAGATGAGGAAGGTTTGGCAGCTGTCTCGCTGGGGTACGCACGACAATGCGTCTGTTGGACGGTAGGTACTCGTCCTTGATGATCCTACAGCGAACGTGCGGCAAGATTATGGTGCTCCTGCTGTCATCGTCATCAGAGCTGGTGACGAGATCAATGACCTCGTAACGAACGGCAGGCGGGTTGTTGTTGTCACTGGACAGGTTTATGGTATTCCTGACGTCGTCGTCGTCGTCAGAGATGTCAACGAGATCGGCTATCTCGTAGCGACCAGCAGACGGTTTGGTGACAGGTGAAGAACGCGAGAGATCCGCGTGGTTGATCTCTGTTGATACTTTCGGCCTGCACGACGTGTACGACGCATAAGGGATGGGTATGGAAGGAACTGTTTCGGAAGAGTTAATACTCTGAAAATCCTTTTGTCGGATTTTGTCTAAGTCCCAAACGTGAAAGAAAAATTGGCCAGGGGTTCCCCGTAGGCGCTGGCCAGAGGTAATTTACCTGACTCGAAAATGTCCACTCGTTAATCGGCACTACCCAGCAGAGCAGACGAACTGGCCTCCGAGCCGGGTCACCGTGCGACAACGAGGGCACTATTAAAACAGTCACTTCACTTTAGACACTGATATGTTTCCTTTCACAAACTGTCACTTTAACTTCGATAATCTTTTGACTAAGTGTCACCTCGTTGACGTATTGCCTCGGCGGAGCTGTAAGCTTCTCCCTTTGTGACCGAGGTTGAACACGTAAGCGAGAGCTCAATTATTTATTATTAATATTAAATGCGTTTATCTGATTTGGAAAGTTATTATTTCCAAACGTCTACTCGTCAACCACTACTTCTCAGCGGAGCGGACGAACTGACCTCCAAGCCGAGTTCTGTATGATTAACGAGGGCACGATTCGAATTTCGAAAAGAAACTGTCACTGGATTTAGTAGAATGATGTGGAAATTAACTTCACGTAGCACTGGTAAAATATAATATATATATTGAAATAAAGAACGTTGAGTACACTTGAGTATAAACTTGGTAGTATAATAATAAATGAATTAAACGTAATAATCGTATACGGAGTATGAGTTAGTAAGAGTTAGAATTGGAATTGATTTAGGAATTGAATTGGAATGGATTTGGAATAGAATAGTAGAACAAACGTCGATGAACGTCGAAGCGCGAATTAGAAGAGCGCAGATCGACACGTCTGCTCGCTTCGCTGGCTTGGGCCAGACTGACTGATGTCGTTGTGTGAGAATGGAGTGAGCGCAGACCGACACGTCCGCTCACTTCGCTGGCTAGCACCAGACTGATGCAAGAGGCAGCTCTGCGTAGCCTCCTTCGCTCGGAGTGGGGGTTGCTGACGCTGCAGTCCCTTTGTCCTCGCTCGTCGGAGTGGTGACGGGTGCAAGACCGCTGACGTTGCAGTCTCCCTGCCCTCGCTCTCGACAGAGTGGTGACGCGTGCAAGACTGCTGACGTTGCGATCTCTTTGTTCTCGAGGTGGCGTTTACTCGAGCGGAGTTGAGGATTTGAACAAGTTGTAAGTGTAGATGAGGGTTTGAACAAGTGTTAAGTGTAGATGAGGGTTTAAGATGTATTAGAATTAGAACAAGAGTTTGATAGCGATGGGTTTAAGAGGTTGTTATGTACTTAGTATTTAGTCTTAACCTAGAATCGAGGTACGGTCCTCGATTCGACCAACGTCGGAGGTCGTCCGACGTAACACGCGTAAAGAAGTAGCTCTTCCTCGGTTGGCGGAGGAAGGTCTTGATTAGGATCCGCTCGGGGATCCGTTTGGGATCGTGTGATTGGGCGAGACATTTTGCGATATTAGTGTGAATTCTTACTCGACACACGATATAGAGAACAAATGTCAGACGTACGAAAACAATTTGTTAATGGTTCAACTACCGGCGACCGTTTTCGTGTCCTACCGACTGCGCCAAATTTTGTTACGTCACGCCCCACGTCCTAGGCAAAGGAGATGACCCCAGGAGGCGGCACGTGGAATTGATGAGGAAACGGTCTTTTACGCCAAGACAGCCAGACGGGCAGTCATATGCGCTAGGACACCGATAGTCATTTGGAAAATCGGCACCCGCTTGCAGTCAACGCGGATGGCGATACTTATACGTAAACGCAACGAACGCGGTGAGTTGACATGGGGTAAGGATGGATACAAGATACTGATTCTCACCGGTTTGTTGTTACGCCTTAATAATACTGTCGCAGGAGTTGTTTCCTCTGCGCTGCGTAGACCTCGTACTGTGGGTCCTCGATGCAAATATCTTCCAGGCGAGGAAGATTGGGAAGACGCAACGTAATACGTTGACGTGGTGACAGGAACGTGCTGTTGGTGATGACGCAACGAGGACGTGGCAGGATCACTGTGTCCTGGCTGTCGTCGTCGTCAGAGATGTCTATGAGATCGATGATCTCATAGCGGGCAGCTGGTGTAACGTTGACAGGCGTGGAACGCGAGAGATCCGCGTGGTTGATCTCTGTGTTCGGAATCGGACGGCACGGACAACCGTATACCGATACGTAATCTGACGCGTCACACTCGATATTCTCGGTCGTGACGTGTTCGACGCATGAGGAGAGAGGAGCGAAAGGAACTTGGTTTAACAACTCCTTCTCAAGAAATCCTTTATAGGAATTTTGTCTATGTTCTGAATGAAAAAGGGAAAATTGGCCAGGGGTTCCCCGGAGGCGCTGGCCAGCGGTATTCCACCTGTGACTTTAATAAAATGTAGTTATTGAAAAGGTCCGCTCGTTCATTGACACTACCCAAGCGGAGCGGACGAACTGGCCTCCAAGCCGGGTCACTGTGTAACGAACGAGGGCACTGTTAGAACTGTCACTATAGATCTAGCACTGCACGTATTCCTTGTGTGAACTGTCACTTGATGGAGACTTGATCGAACACTTGACCGAGAAAACACTTGACCGATCAAAATGTCGCTTGCAGACGTATTGTCTCGGCGGAGCTGTAAGCTTCTCCCTTTGTGACCGAGTTTCAATACTCAACAAGTGCACGATTGCTAATGGAAACAATTGTTCAAAATGTCGCTTGCAGACGTATTGTCTCGGCGGAGCTGTAAGCTTCTCCCTTTGTGACCGAGTTTCAATACTCTACAAGTGCACGATAAACGAAGATATAGTTTGAATATCGGAGAGAAATAGGTCACTGAATTGATTGAATTGTAAGAGAAGTTACTCGCGAAGTTCTGGTAAAATAAGATATATTATAATAATAATAACTTGGTTACACTTGGTTACAATTGTATTAATATAAATGTGAATATGAATTAAATGAATTAATTGCGTAGGAGTTAGTAAATGAATTAGTGTTGGAATAGAGACTGCGTTGAGTCGGAATTGGTATTGAGTTTGAATTAGAATTGGAATTAGATTTGGAATTGGAATTGTAGAACAAACGTCGATGAACGTCGAAGCGCGAATTAGAAGAGCGCAGGTCGACACGTCTGCTCACTTCGCTGGCTTGGGCCAGACTGACTGATGTCGTTGTGTGAGAATGGAGTGAGCGCAGACCGACACGTCCGCTCACTCCGCTGGCTAGCACCAGACTGATGCAAGAGGCAGCTCTGCGTAGCCTCCTTCGCTCGGAGTGGGGGTTGCTGACGCTGCAGTCCCTTTGTCCTCGCTCGTCGGAGTGGTGACGGGTGCAAGACTGCTGACGTTGCAGTCTCTTTGTCCTCGCTCTCGACAGAGTGGTGACGCGTGCAAGACTGCTGACGTTGCGATCTCTTTGTTCTCGAGGTGGCGTTTACTCGAGCGGAGTTGAGGATTTGAACAAGTTGTAAGTGTAGATGAGGGTTTGAACAAGTGTTAGGTAAGATTGAGAGTTTGGAGTGGTGGTTGGGTTTAGAACAATTGGGAGAGTCGAGATTTAAGTAGTGATGGGTATTAGAACAAGTTTAGGGAAAGTCGTGGGTGAAGTAGTGATGGGTTTAAGATGTATTAGAATTAGAACAAGAGTTTGATAGCGATGGGTTTAAGAGGTTGTTATGTACTTAGTATTTAGTCTTAACCTAGAATTGAGGTACGGTCCTCGATTCGACCAACGTCGGAGGTCGTCCGACGTAACACCGGAGTTAGTATGAGAATCGGGCTGGTTACCGGAGTTAGTATAAGAATCGGGCTGGTTACCGGAGTTAGAATAAGAATCGGGCTGGTTACCGGAGTTAGTATAAGAATCGGGCTGGTTACCGGAGTTAGTAATGTCGGGATGGTTACCGGAGTTAGTATTGTCGGGATGGTTACCGAATGCGTCGGGATGATACCCGGAAGTAGAAAGGTCGGGATGGTTACCGAATGCGTCGGGATGGTTCCCGGAATTAGAAAGGTCGGGATGGTTACCGAATGCGTCGGGATGATACCCGGAATTAGAAAGGTCGGGATGGTTACCGAATGCGTCGGGATAGTTCCCGGAATTAGAAAGGTCGGGATGGTACGACTCGATTTCTTCCATCTCCAATGGGGGCAATCGAAATGAAACTCTTTCCGACGAGGTGTTAAAACACCGGAGGCTCGCTTTGCCTTTACGATTGGTGACAACGCAGTCACCCAGGAATACATCCGGCGATACGTTAACACGGCGGATATATCCCTGTTTAGGTCCTTCGACGTCGACCGCTATGCACGCAACGGTACGAGGTTCGAGGACGAATTCTTCGGATTTCGGAGGAGTCTTTGTTCGGACTCGATCCTCACGCTCCACGATCCGACTTCTCGCAGTGTACTCCGATATCTCTCGAGTCTCCTTCGATTCCGGCCGGCTTTTCACGGCGTTTTTCTCTAGGGAATACTCGATCGAATCCCGAGGAGGCATTGAAATAACCTCCGTCACCGGAGCTCTGCAAGGTCTGACCGCGGGTGCACGAGGATTTGAGGAAGACACTCGAACGTTCCCTGCCGAATGTTCCTCACGCTTGGCGGCTAGAGTTTTAACGAGATCGTTGGTCATAGACGAAGGCATTGAAATAACCTCTGCTGCCAATTTATCGCGAGGCTCAGCCGTGGGCGCGCAAGGGTTCGAGAAGGGAACCCGAATGTTTCCTATCGTAATGTATTCATTCGCAAAGGAGATCTCGGCTCCTGTTCTGAAGAAGGGAGAACTGAGGATTCCGTCGATGTTAATTGGGAAGTTTTCTTCCAAGACATGAAATTCGATAGGGTTTTGACCCTGTAAGTGTATTTTAATTTGACCGAGAGTTGGAATGGATCCCTCGGTTATTCCTTGGACTTCTATAATGTTCGTGTGATCTATAGGTAGATTTGGTTCAAGACTTGACGCACGAATTAAATTGATCTCCGAACCCGTGTCCAACAAAAATTCACACTTCTTTTGTAATTGAGGGGCGGAGATTTTTACGCGCGGAATTGGTGAGTCTGCAGCAAGATTTACTGCTGAGACGAATCGTCGGACTGGTCGTTCGTCCGGATAGCTGTTTGGGTGCGGGCTGTAGTTTGGGTTGAAGATGCGGCCTCCCGCCTTGGGTTGGCTTCGGTCGGGAGGCCGGACTCGTTTCCCGACCTCCTATTATTATTAAAAGCGCGCTTACGGCACTCGTGAATATCGTGCCCGGGGACTTTGCAGTAGTTGCAAAATTTGTTAGGGCTTGAGGGGCGATCTGTGCGACCATCGCGGTACGTGTTTTGGCCGCGAGGATTATTTTCCCATCGCCGTTGCGGCGTCGGGGAGCGATAAGAGTCCCGGTTTAAGTTTCCTGAGGACTGCTGAGACGAGTCCGGTCTGTTATCGCGGCGTTCTTGAGTTCGCTCTGGAATGTCACGAGCGGACTCGTACGTGGAACGCGGGCGATACGGCCGGTTATCAGAGAAGCTGACTCGTTTTTCTTCGCGGATCAATTCTCGTCGACGAGTCTGGTCTGACTCATACTGCCTGTAAGCAGAGATGGCTGCTTCGAAAACAGTGGCAGGATTTCGCGAAGGGCAATGAAGCACTTCGGCACGCAGCTGGGGAAGGAGACCTCGTAGAAAACAATCTACTACGAAGCGATCTAGTTCTTCGTAATTAAGGCCAATATCTGTGGCATCTTGAATCGCGGTTCGAAGGTCTTTAACGCGATTGATGAAGTCTAGGATGTGCTCGTTTGGAGCTTGGAGTACACTCGCGAGATCGCCACGGTACTGGTCCACGAATTTGTATGGGCCCAGTACTGTTCGTAATTTCTCGCATAGTGCAGAAATTGTGAATATGTGCTGGCCTTCTATAGCGGCATAAGCACGATCGTGGAGTTTATTGCAGAGCAATTTTGTGAGGGCACGCTCTGCAGTGGCCGGTACGGTGTCACGCGCGCGTTTGCATGCACGTATGAATTGTAGGACGGAAGACGAAGTTCCGTCGAATCTAGTGACAAGCTCGGCGGCTTGTTTTAGAGCAAAATTTCCAGTAGGTTCATACTGTGGGATTTCGCGTGGCTCTGGCGGTGAAGGTTCCCGCATATTAGAGACGTTACTAGGGCCTGGTGTAGGCGATTGTTGACGTAGGCTTTGACTCGTGATTTGGATGTTATGAAGCTCTTTTCGTATTTCATCGAGCATATTCTTTTGGTTTTGTGCGTCTTCTTCATATTTGAGACGCAATTTGGCAATAAAATCAGTTTCCTCTTTGAGATATTGCTCTCTACGGGCGAGGTCTTGCGCATAAAGGAGTAGCTCTTCCTCGGTCATTGGAGGAAGGTCTGCGTTAGGATCTGCTCGGAGATCCTTTTGAGATCGCGTGATTGGGCGAGACATTTTGAAAGATATGAATGGGATTTAAGAAATGTGAACTTCGCACTGACACGCGTCGGGGCTTATTAATGCAAATATCGGCGACCACTTCGATGTCCTACCGACTGCGCCAAATTTGTCACATCCGTCACTGTGTTTTTGTTACAGGTACCAGGAGAGAGAAAAGAGAACAGTGACAGACGGACGGTTGAGATATGAAGATTAAAATGAGGAGTGGTCTTTCGTGCCGAGACAGCCGCGGGCTGTCATATGCACTAGGACAACCGATATTGCTATGGATGCAGTCAAGAAGAGAACGTCCGACGCGGTTACAAGAAGTGTCCCGACAAGAATCACGCGCGAGATGATGCAACGAGAACGGTGAGTTTACAGGATTCGGCAATTATACAAGACATTATACGACTCACCGCAATGCTGTATTAACGCCTAATAATATTGTTGCAGCAGGAACTGGCGGTACTGGCAGTAGGTGTCGTACATCGGGTCTTCTATACAGATGTCCTCGAGGTGGGGAAGATCTGGCAGAGTTGCTGCTGCTCGGTTCGGGACAACATTAGTGGCCTTGGATGCTGGCCGCAAGACGACACGTTGGTGAGCTGGCAGAGGAACGTCACGGATGATTCGGCAACGGACCCTGGGAACGATGATCGTGTCTTGGCTGTCGTCGTCGGCTATGTCGATTACCTCAGGACGATCGACCGGATGCAGAACTGGCGTCGGAGCTCGCGAGAGGTCCGCGTGGTTGACCTCTTTAGGAGGGTTGCAAGGGCAACCGTATACAGAAACGTAATCGGACGCGTCACACGGAATGTGCTCGGTGGTTCCTAGAAGTTCTGTCCACTCGGTAGTGGCAATGATTTGATCGAGCACCGCTTTATTTCTCAACGCGCGTCTCAATTTAGCAAGTTGATACTTGCGTCCCGCTCGACGTGGGCGTCGCATGGGTAAGGAATAGTAATGATGGAATATTAATAATATAATGAAAATGAACTTCCACTTGTTATTAACCTTTTTGGTAGTTAACTCGCTTCACGTCTATAGTGGCGGCTCAGCGTTTCCACTGCGCTCTTTAGACCAATTCTAGACGTGGCACGAGAACTTCTCTATGACTCGCTTCAAATTCCTTATTGGCGGCTCAGCGTTTCCACTGCGCACTTTAGACCAAGTCCGGATATGTCACGAGTTTAATATATTCGATGCAAGAACTGAATTGGAAGATGGTGTTGAACTAACACAAGAATAACAAGATCGAAGCACTGGTATAACAACGATATATTAAATAAGAACTGGTAAGTACACTGGTATACAATATGTAAGTAATATTATAATAGGAGTAGTAATTGGATTAATGAATAATGGATATAGTAATATGTTGTAGGAATAATGTATGAGTTGAGTTGAGTTGAGTTAGAATTGGAATTGGAATTGGAATTAGGAGTGAAGGATCGACACACTTCACTTTCGCGGAGCTAGACTGAACACGTCTGCTCTTGAAGCCGGACTGGCGGCTGAGGCCAGGTAGGCACGTCTGTGCGAGTCGCTGGCTGAAGGCGGACTGCTCGAGTCGCGAGATGGAGGCGGACTGATGCAAGCGTCCGCTCTGCCTTGCCTCCTTCGTTCGGAGTGGGGATAGCTGACGCTGCAGTCTCTTTGTTCTTCAGTCGTCGGAGTGGGAGAACCGCTGACGCAGCAGCGTCTTCGCTCCCGGGGACTGCACGTGCATTTCTGCTGACGCTGCAGTCTCGTGGCTGTCCTATTGCCCTCTACGAGCGTGGGACTGCTGATGCAGCAGTCTTTGGACTTCTCGACGTTTCTAGAAGCTTCTAGATGCTTCCAGAGTGATGCAATACTTTATTGCATTATGTGTCGTGGTGATGGGTTGAAACTGAGGTAAGGTGTTGATCAAGGTGAAGTTATGGTGATGGGTAGAGACGGAGATAAGGATTAGAACAATAGAATAATGAGATCTTAATACTATGCTCTTATGTCTAGGGGACGGTGTGTGGATCTTATGCAGATCAGACCTTGTATACATAGTGTGTGTACAAGGCCAACGTCGTACTGTTACGTCGTCCGATGTACGACGTTGGCCTTGTACACATACTATGTATACAAGGTCTGATCTGCATAAGATCCACACACCGTCCCCTAGACATAAGAGCATAGTATTAAGATTTCATTATTGTATTGTTCTAATCCTTATCTCCGTCTCTACCCATCACCATAACTTCACCTTGATCAACACCTTACCTCAGTTTCAACCCATCACCACGACACATAATGCAATAAAGTATTGCATCACTCTGGAAGCATCTGGAAGCTTCTAGAAACGTCGAGAAGTCCAAAGACTGCTGCATCAGCAGTCCCACGCTCGTAGAGGGCAATAGGACAGCCACGAGACTGCAGCGTCAGCAGAAATGCACGTGCAGTCCCCGGGAGCGAAGACGCTGCTGCGTCAGCGGTTCTCCCACTCCGACGACTGAAGAACAAAGAGACTGCAGCGTCAGCTATCCCCACTCCGAACGAAGGAGGCAAGGCAGAGCGGACGCTTGCATCAGTCCGCCTTCAGCCAGCGACTCGTACAGACGTGCCTACCTGGCCTCAGCCGCCAGTCCGGCTTCAAGAGCAGACGTGTTCAGTCTAGCTCCGCGAAAGTGAAGTGTGTCGATCCTTCACTCCTAATTCCAATTCCAATTCCAATTCTAACTCAACTCAACTCAACTCATACATTATTCCTACAACATATTACAATATCCATTATTCATTAATCCAATTACTACTCCTATTATAATATTAGTTACATATTGTATACCAGTGTACTTACCAGTTCTTATTTAATATATCGTTGTTATACCAGTGCTTCGATCTTGTTATTCTTGTGTTAGTTCAACACCATCTTCCAGTTCAGTTCTTACATTGAATGTATTATACTCGTGACATATCCGGACTTGGTCTAAAGTGCGCAGTGGAAACGCTGAGCCGCCAATAAGGAATTTGAAGCGAGTCATAGAGAAGTTCTCGTGCCACGTCTAGAATTGGTCTAAAGAGCGCAGTGGAAACGCTGAGCCGCCACTATAGACGTGAAGCGAGTTAACTACCAAAAAGGTTAATAACAAGTGGAAGTTCATTTTCATTATATTATTAATATTCCATCATTACTATTCCTTACCCATGCGACGCCCACGTCGAGCGGGACGCAAGTATCAACTTGCTAAATTGAGACGCGCGTCGAGAAATAAAGCGGTGCTCGATCAAATCATTGCCACTACCGAGTGGACCGAACTTCTGGGAACCATCGAGCACATTCCGTGCGACGCGTCCGATTACGTTTCTGTATACGGTTGCCCTTGCAACCTTCCTAAAGAGGTCAACCACGCGGACCTCTCGCGAGCTCCGACACCAGTTCTGCATCCGGTCGATCATCCAGAGGTGATTGACATAGCCGACGACGACGACAGCCAAGACACGATCATCATTCCCAGGGTCCGTTGCCGAATCATCAGTGACGTCCCTCTGCCAACTCATCAACGTGTCGTCTTGCGGCCAGCATCCAAGGCCACTAACGTCGTCCCGAACCGAGCAGCAGCAACTCTGCCAGATCTTCCCCACCTCGAGGACATCTGTATAGAAGATCCGATGTACGACACCTACTGTCAGTATCGCCAGTTCCTGCTGCAACAATATTATTAGGCGTTAATACAACATTGCGGTGAGTCGTATAATATCTTGTATAATTGTTGAATCCTGTAAACTCACCGTTCTCGTTGCATCCTCTCGCGCGCGATTCTTGTCGGGACACTCCTTGTAACCGCGTCGGACAGTCTTTTCTTGACTGCATCCATAGCAATATCGGTTGTCCTAGTGCATATGACAGCCCGCGGCTGTCTCGGCACGAAAGACCACTCCTCATTTTAATCATAATATCTCAACCGTCCGTCTGTCACTGTTCTCTTTTCTCTCTCCTGGTACCTGTAACAAAAACACAGTGACGGACGTGACAAATTTGGCGCAGTCGGTAGGACATCGAAGTGGTCGCCGATATTTGCATTAATAAGCCCCGACGCGTGTCAGTGCGAAGTTCACATTTCTTAAATCCCATTTATATCTTTCAAAATGTCTCGCCCAATCACGCGATCTCAAAAGGATCTCCGAGCAGATCCTAACGCAGACCTTCCTCCAATGACCGAGGAAGAGTTACTCCTTTACGCGCAAGACCTCGCCCGTAGAGAGCAATATCTCAAAGAAGAAACTGATTTTATTGCCAAATTGCGTCTTAAATATGAAGAAGACGCACAAAACCAAAAGAATATGCTCGACGAAATACGAAAAGAGCTTCATAACATCCAAATCACGAGTCAAAGCCTACGTCAACAATCGCCTACACCAGGCCCTAGTAACGTCTCTAATATGCGGGAACCTTCACCGCCAGAGCCACGCGAAATCCCACAGTATGAACCTACTGGCAATTTCGCTCTAAAACAAGCCGCCGAGCTTGTCCCTAGATTCGACGGAACTTCGTCTTCCGTCCTACAATTCATACGTGCATGCAAACGCGCGCGTGACACCGTACCGGCCACTGCAGAGCGTGCCCTCACAAAATTGCTCTGCAATAAACTCCACGATCGTGCTTATGCCGCTATAGAAGGCCAGCACATATTCACAATTTCTGCACTATGCGAGAAATTACGAACAGTACTGGGCCCATACAAATTCGTTGACCAGTACCGTGGCGATCTCGCGAGTGTACTCCAAGCTCCAAACGAGCACATCTTAGACTTCATCAATCGCGTTAAAGACCTTCGAACCGCGATTCAAGATGCCACAGATATTGGCCTTGATTACGAAGAACTAGATCGCTTCGTAGTAGATTGTTTTCTACGAGGTCTCCTTCCCCAGCTGCGTGCCGAAGTGCTTCATTGCCCTTCGCGAAATCCTGCCACTGTTTTCGAAGCAGCCATCTCTGCTTACAGGCAGTATGAGTCAGACCAGACTCGTCGACGAGAACTGATCCGCGAAGAAAAACGAGTCAGCTTCTCTGATAACCGGCCGTATCGCCCGCGTTCCACGTACGAGTCCGCTCGTGACATTCCAGAGCGAACCCGAGAACGCCGCGATAACAGACCGGACTCGTCTCAGCAGTCCTCAAGAAACTTAAACCGGGACTCTTATCGCTCCCCGACGCCGCAACGGCGATGGGAAAATAATCCTCGCGGCCAAAACACGTACCGCGATGGTCGCACAGATCGCCCCTCAAGCCCTAACAAATTTTGCAACTATTGCAAAGTCCCCGGGCACGATATTCACGAGTGCCGTAAGCGCGCTTTTAATAATAATAGGAGGTCGGGAAACGAGTCCGGCCTCCCGACCGAAGCCAACCCAAGGCGGGAGGCCGCATCTTCAACTCAAACTACAGCCCGCACCCAAACAGCTATCCGGACGAACGACCAGTCCGACGATTCGTCTCAGCAGTAAATCTTGCTGCAGACTCACCAATTCCGCGCGTAAAAATCTCCGCCCCTCAATTACAAAAGAAGTGTGAATTTTTGTTAGACACGGGTTCGGAGATCAATCTAATTCGTGCGTCAAGTCTAGAACCAAATCTACCTATAGATTATACGAACACTATAGAAGTCCAAGGAATAACCGAGGGATCCATTCCAACTCTCGGTCAAATCAAAATACACTTACAGGGTCAAAACCCTGTCGAATTTCATGTCTTGGGAGAAAGCTTCCCAATTAACATCGACGGAATCCTCGGTTCTCCCTTCTTCAGAACAGGAGCCGAGATCTCCTTTGCGAACGAATACATTATAATAGGAAACATTCGGGTTCCCTTCTCGAACCCTTGCGCGCCCACGGCTGAGCCTCGCGATAAATTGGCAGCAGAGGTTATTTCAATGCCTTCGTCTATGACCAACGATCTCGTTAAAACTCCAGCCGTCGAGCGTGAGGAACATTCGGCAAGGAACGTTCGAGTGTCTTCCTCAAATCCTCGTGCACCCGCGGTCAGACCTTGCAGAGCTCCGGTGACGGAGGTTATTTCAATGCCTCCTCGGGATTCGATCGAGTGCTCCCTAGAGAAAAACGCCGTGAAAAGCCGGCCGGAATCGAAGGAGACTCGAGAGATATCGGAGTACACTGCGAGAAGTCGGATCGTGGAGCGTGAGGATCGAGTCCGAACAAAGACTCCTCCGAAATCCGAAGAATTCGTCCTCGAACCTCGTACCGTTGCGTGCATAGCGGTCGACGTCGAAGGACCTAAACAGGGATATATCCGCCGTGTTAATGTAGCGCCGGATGTATTCCTGGGTGACTGCGTCGTCACCAATCGTAAAGGCAAAGCGAGCCTCCGGTGTTTTAACACCTCGTCGGAAAGAGTTTCATTTCGATTGCCCCCATTGGAGATGGAAGAAATCGAGTCGTACTCTTCCGACCTTTCTACTTCCGGGTACCATCCCGACGTATTCGGTAACCATCCCGACCTTTCTAATTCCGGGTATCATCCCGACGCATTCGGTAACCATCCCGACAATACTAACTCCGGTAACCAGCCCGATTCTTATACTAACTCCGGTAACCAGCCCGATTCTCATACTAACTCCGGTAACCAGCCCGATTCTCATACTAACTCCGGTAACCAGCCCGATTCTTATACTAACTCCGGTAACCAGCCCGATCCTTATTCTAACTCCGGTAACCAGCCCGATCAATTCCAAGACCAACTCCATTCTTACGACAATCAAAGATCTTCAAGACCCATATGTAAGCAGGTCTGTTCTATATTGCACTATAAATCCAGCGACAGTTCTAAACCAGAGAAGGATATCAAAGCCTCCAGAGTAAAAGAACTTCTTAACTTACTTCAAAATCATATCTTTGATGATCCACAGAAACTCGATTCCTTTCAACTTCCATCTGCACGTTGCCATGCGAAGCGAAACGAATACGATAAAATTAATCTCTGCGCTACGGCGAAATACGCGTCAGCAAGAATGAAATATAAATCCGAGTACTCTCGCGATAACAAATACCCCTACCAGATTAAACGAGCGAAATACGAAACCTCTGGTCAGCAAAATCTCCTTCCACCACTGGAAGATCAGCATATCACATCGCAACACCGCTCCTCCGAAGCAGCAATCGCCTCAGAAGACCGTCAGTCCTTAGACACACACGAAACTGTAATCATGCAGCCGATCCAAGTTGCCATCTTACTCTCTATAGCCACGCGAGTGTACACCCTCATCGGATACGATTGTGGAGGATCTACACTGAACACGACAACGTTCTCCATCATCGATATTCCTGATTGCGAGCCTGAAGAAATCAAGCCCACGGAGGACTCAGTAAAAATCCAATTGCTACAACTAGCAGAGTTTACTCAGACGAGAGTAATCCAGTGCCACATAGAAATCGACCGCACGATATTCTATTGTGGCATGCACTCACATGTTTCCATCGCCACGAACGGACGACAGGAATATTTACTGGCAACCACCAGTGAAACCTGTTCCGAGTTGCAGAAGACCGGAACAATCCTCATCACTCCGACCGCCCAGGTCACGGGAGTCCAGCCCAATTCTACTACATCCCGCAGCCTCACATTGGCGGGAGAACTTCAAAATAACGGGCAATGCGCGGGAACAACGTACAACGACCCATTCGGCACTTGGACCAGTGTCGTTGTACAGGCCATTGTTCGAATAACCCTGAGGGACTACACAGCAACAGTGAAACTCTCTACAGGTCAGATCCATCTACAGTCAGGACAAATATGCTCCTTCACAAAAGGAAGCTGCCTTGATACGCAAGATGGACATACATTCTGGGACGTCGTTCCCAACGATTACTGCAAGTTCAATAGCTACGACGTTCTCTACGAAGGACTAGCTACCAGAGTTTCTACAAAGACAAAGTTCTCACCTACACTATATATGGTGGAATCTGAAGACACCACATTCGCGTTGACAGAATCTGGTCGTACATCAATTTGCGGTTATATTATTATTCGCACGGAGCACCCCAAGCTCTTTATTCTGGATACAAGTTTGTCCGGTAAATTCAAGGAACGCACTCACACCATAGTAAGCAATCTGGACATATTCACCTACGTGAATAGTAAGTTCATCTACGTAGAAAAACATCTGAAAAGTCAACTTACCCAGTTGTACCAGGATGTCATCCGGCAAAAGTGCGAACTGGAGAAACAGGTCCTTCAAAACGCACTAACGATGTTACACTCATCACCGGAAGAAATAGCAGCTGCCATTATGCGAGAACCAGGATTCGTCGCAGTTCCAGCTGGAGAAGTGGTGCATATTATAAAGTGCATTCCAGTAACCGTACAAGTTCGGAAAACGGATAAGTGTTTCGATGAACTTCCGATCACTTACCAGAATTCTTCCAAGTTCTTAAAGCCAGGAGATCATATTATAGTTGCCACAGGTACAGAAAAGCCGTGCAATGAACTCCTGCCGCCTCTCTACAAAATAAACGGAATTTGGTATCGTTTAACGCCGTCACTCACAGAGACCGTTGCCCCAGCAACATTACAACCGCTCATCAAACCCACGTGGAAGTACGTGGATCCAACAAATATCGCAACAGGCGGAATTTATTCCCAAGAGGATCTCAACAAACTACAGGACCACATCATGTTTCCAGTGGAAAGAGTGGCCGTAATAAATTCTATCGCCCAAGGAGCATCCGGCAGAGATTACGCAACAGGAAACGTTAATATGTTCAACCTGCTTGACGAAAACTCCCTGCAACAGATAGCGGAGCCAACCTCAAATTACAGCCCTCGAAATGCGGCTTCCTTCATAAGGAAGTGGCATACCTGGGACATCAGATTAGTCAAGACGGCGTCAGACCATGTCCAAAGAAAATTAATGCCGTACAAAATTTCCCACGACCTAAGAACGCGAAAAACGTGCGCGAATTTCTAGGCCTTGCAGGGTACTACCGCAAATTTATTAATGACTTCGCTAAAATCTCCAAACCCCTAACCCAACTCCTCGCCAAAGAGCACAATTTCGAATGGGGTCCAAAACAAGAAAAGGCCTTCGAAGACCTACGACAAGCTCTGTGTGACGAACCGGTTCTTCAATACCCGGATTTCGATAAGCCGTTTAACGTCACCTGCGATGCATCTGGATATGCCATCGGCGCCGTACTAAGCCAAGGCGAAGTAGGCAAGGATCGTCCCGTTGCCTATGCCTCAAGGATCCTGCAGGGCGCCGAAGTGAACTATTCTACAATAGAGAAGGAGTGTTTAGCCATAATATTCGCAGTACAGTATTTTAGACCATATATTTACGGCCGAAAATTTACACTAATCACAGACCATAAACCGCTGGTCTGGATGACGTCAGTAAAAGACCCTACGTCGCGCCTCCTCAGATGGCGCCTAAAACTGGCCGAGTTTGAATATAAAGTCGTCTACAAACCTGGAAAAGCGAATTCTAACGCTGATGCCCTCTCCCGAAACCCAGTTACGTTGCCCCTCTCATGGAGCACCCCTGGAGGCACATCGCCGCCAAGAGCGCCGTTATCAAATCCAGGAACCCCTCTCTTCGATAACCGCCGAAGGAGATGGGCCGACTCGCATCTTATGCCACCGCCTCAGTCAATTCCCCCGAGGAAGAGGAAATCATCGTCAAACTCAACATCTGAACCACCATCGAAAACGCCACCACGCCCTAGGGCGAGTTCAGATGACGACAGCCTTTTGGTATCACCACCCCTAGTACCCGCCTCCAGTCAAGGGGAATCACCCATAACAGGACTAGAGGACATTTTAACCGCCGTCCCCAGCCTAATTCCCCAACCAACGGGACCAAACTGGCTCGATGAAGAAGAAGAAACCTTATCCTCCGAGGACGAGGAAGAAGATGAGGAGCCAAGACGACAAGGGAGAATAACGTACCTCCGCGACCGACTAATTATGAGGAAAGATAATTTAGTATGT